>NC_041384.1:38337699-38380448 GCF_002162155.2 Triticum dicoccoides | reverse complement strand
TCCCCGACCCCGTCGTCGTCGCCACGTGCGCCGCCCCATCCCTGACCCCGTAGCCGTCGCCGCGCGCGCCGCCCCTTCCCCAACCCCGTCGCCGTCGCCCCGACCACACGCCGCCACCTTTGGCCCGGCCGCCGGCGCCCTTTCCTCTTATTTTTTTCATTATTATAAAAATGTGCATATATGTATATGTTCTCTGTGTATATATGTTCATATATGCAAAAGTTAGATTTTAGAAAAACTTTATATATGCAAAAGTTTATATATGCAAAAATTTATACATATATTCAAGTATATATGTATTTTATATATGAGAAAGGAAGAAGAAGGAAGAAAGGAAGAAGAAGAAAAACTTATATATGAGAAATGTATGTATGTATATATGAGAAATGTATGTATGTATAGATGTATGTATGTGGATACATGAGGGGGGTCGATATACCCCCTCTCCGATAGCATTTTTGCGCATTTTAGGTTAGTGTATATATATGTTGATGTATATATGCAAAAGATAGATTTTTAGAAAAAATAATATTTTTTCTGTTGATGATATGATGTTTTTCTTTCATATATGTATTAATTTTTTTAAGTTGTTAGTAGATATCGATTTTAGGTTAGTGCATTTTATCACTGATTTTAGGTTAGTTGATCAATTTAGTGCATTTTATGTTTGTTGCATTTTAGGTTAGTGCATTTTATGTTAGTGGAGAGGAAAAAGTAAAATAAGGAAAAGGAAAATAAGTAGAGAAAGAAGGAGAAGAAGAAGGAGAAGACGAGGAGAGGAAGAAGAAGAAAAAAAGAGGAGAAGAAGAAGGAATAGAGGAGCTTCTTCTCCTTTTTTCTGCTCTTTTTTTTTCTTCTTCTTCTTAATTTTTATCAGGAACGAGGGTGTCGAGGATCGCCGAGGGGTCGGGGTCGGGAACTAGGGTAGAGGGTCGAGGGTTGTTAAGGGGTCAAGGGTCGGGGGTTTCAGGGTCGAGGGTTCGAGGGTTCTATAGGGTCGAGGGTCGAGGGTTCCAGGGTCGTCGAGGGTTCGAGGGGTCGAGGATCGCCGAGGGGTCGAGAGAGGTTTCCTAGTGTCAAAGTATTGAAGAAATCCATGCCTTCATCATTAGCCGGAAGTAACCAGGGCATGTTGGTACGAATTCAGCAAAGGCCTTCCAAATAGAGATATTCGGAAGGCTCTTGCTGAACTTTGTACCAAAAAGCGAATTATCCTATCTGGGACTCCGTTCCAGAACAACTTTGAAGAGCTTCGTACCATCATGCACATGTTACTTCCGCCTAATGATGAAGACATGGATTTGTTGAATCCTTTTACACTACGCAACCTCCCGACCCCTCGGCGATCCTCTCGAACATGAGAGGAAGAAGAGGATCGCCGAGGGGTCGAGGGTTCCAGGGTCGTCGAGGGTTCGAGGGGTCGAGGATCGCCGAGGGGTCGAGACAGGTTTCCTAGTGTCAAAGTATTAAAGAAATCCATGCCTTCATCATTAGCCGGAAGTAACCAGGGCATGTTGGTACGAAGTTCTGCAAAGTTGTTCTGGAATGGAGTCCCGGATAGGATAATCCGCCTTTTGGTACGAATTCAGCAAAGGCCTTCCAAATAGCGATATTCGGAAGGCTCTTGCTGAACTTTGTACTAAAAAGCGAATTATCCTATCTGGGACTCCGTTCCAGAACAACTTTGAAGAGCTTCATACCATCATGCACATGTTACTTTCGCCTAATGATGAAGACATGGTTTTGTTGAATCCTTTGACACTAGGCAACCTCCCGACCCCTCAGCGATCCTCTCGAACATAAGAGGAAGAAGAGGATAAAAAAAGAAGAGGAAGAAGAAAAAAAGAGGAGAAGAAAGAATAGAGGAGTTCTTCTCCTCTATTCTTTCTTCTCCTCTTTTTTTTCTTCTTCTTCCTCTTTTTTTTTATCGGGAACGAGGGTCGTTGAGCGACATAGATGTAGTGTCGTCGTTGTTGATATATACCTCCCTCCCGATAGCTTACTATGATTAGGTAGCTAGTTCTATGTTTGGCACTAATATATCCATCTGTCATGTTTGAATAATAATTGCCATGTTGTAAATATTTGTAGAAACTATGGCACCGCCATAGACGAAGCAAAAGAAGCGTTGTTGAGGGACATAATCGCAGAAGGAAGTGATGCCCTCTCGTTGTTTCTCAACGAAATTGATGGTCTGGAAGGAGAGGGTGAACAAGCTGGCTACGGTGACCTAATGCCAGTGCAAGAAGAAGAACATGAGGACGGCTCCGGTGACCCAATGCCGGTGCAAGAAGGAGACCGTGATGACGGCTCCGGTGACCGAACCGAGTCCGGCCAGGTATATATATTAGTTAAGCCTGTGCTGACTAGTTGATTGATGCATTCATTGTTTTGGTATGTACACATATTAATTAAGTCTTTGTTCTTTTTTCTAGCCCTCTGGATCGAGCACAACTTCGGTAAAGAGATGAGGCCCGAAGAAAAAGTTGAGCTCGGATGAAAAGTTTGAGATCATAGCAATCGCGCCCGACGGCCAACCGATTGAACCCATCCGAACAAAGAACGCATTTGTTGCTCAGTGCGCGGTTCTTGTTAGGGACAAGATCTCGATAAGCATCCAGCAATGGTTTAAGCCGGCTACAGAAGACCCTGAGGTGTCTTATGTCAATGATATGCAGAAAAATGATCTTTGGACTGAGCTGAAGTCAAATTTCACCCTACCGCCAGAGGATAATCCAGAGAACCCAGTTAAAGAGAAATTAATCAAGTCTTTTGCTCTTAAGAGGATGGCAGAACTATTCAGGAGGTGGAAGAAAGAGCTGAATAAGTTTGTTGAAAATAATGAGACACCAGAATTCAAGGGCGGATATGAGAAGATCAGAGATCACTGGCCCGCATTTGTGGCCCACAAGACATCAGAAAAGAGTAAGAAGATGTCGGCGACAAACAAGCAAAATGCTGCGAAGAAGAAGCTTCACCATCGCACGGGGTCAGGTGGCTACCTCGTAGCCCGGCCTAAGTGGTCCAAGACTGAGAATGATCTGGCTGATAAAGGGATCCAACCAGAGACAATTAACTGGCCAGACCGTTGCTGGACTTGGTTCTTTGGGGCTGGCGGAACCTTGGACCCTGTAACAGGGAAGTGCATTTGGACGAACGATCAAATGGACATACCAGTCAGGAAGCTTAAGCAGTATATCGAAGCAGCGCAGGAAGGGACGTTCTTTCTAGACAGAAAGAACGACGAGCTCACAATGGCCCTCGGGAATCCTGAGCACCCTAGACAGACACGAGGCACGCCAGGCTCCATTCCGTGGAAGGTTGGGTTTACGGAAGCAGGCGGTTAGAAATCCCATGAGAGGAGGGAAAAAGTGCAGCAGACCCGAATGCAGGCGCTGCAAGCAAGGGTAGACGCGATAGAGGAACGAGAAGCAAATCGCAGCAAACGTACTACCGAAGCCTCCCCCGAAGCTACCCCGCCATCTCAGCGCAGAAGCAGCGTGGCTTCCACCGAGCTGCTTCAGCCGGAGCATGCCTTGACGGCTCCTGCCAGCTATCCCGTGGATGCTATCACGGAGTCTCAAAATTGCCACCTTATGACGCAATGGATGAATTTGAAGGTCAAGGCGGCTGTTGGCTCTGTTTATCCTACTGAACCCGGCGCAACTTTTCACTGCCGGCCGATTCCAGAAGGATATGCTAGGGTGATGGTGGATGAAATAATGGAGGGATTCGAGGACCTCCAGCTTGACCACCCTACCGGTGAAGGGGAGACTCGGCTGGGGTCTGCTCTGAAGACTCCATGCCTATGGCGGAAGGAGCTCATCAACCTTCCGAACTGGACGCCTCCGCCTCCTCCACCTCCTCCGACGAGTCAGGGCACTCCGCCTCCTCCACCGCCTCCTCCTCCGGCGAGTGACGATCAGGGCCCTCGGTCGGCTCCTTCTCCGGCGCGTGGCGGCACTCCACCTCCTTCTCCGTCTGCGCCGACGCGCCCGAGCAGCCAGCCTCCTCCTTCTCCGCCTCGTCAGCAAGGGCGGAAGAGACCTGCCGCCGCTCCAGCTGCTCCGGCGCGTTGTAGTCCTTCTCCTCTGCCTCGTAAGCAAGTAAAGAAGACAACCGCTCCGTCTGCTCGGTCGGCGTCTAGCAGTACAACCAGAGGCGGGAGGACATGCAGATTTGGTCCTTCTCTGAAGACTCCAGAGAAGTTACCATACGAGAGGACCCCGGAGGAGAACGCGAAGATCATGCGAACCGAAGTGGATGACTGGTTTCAAGGGTTGAAAGCAAAGAGACATCCACCTCCGGAGGAGAAGGTAGATCCGGTGAAAGTGAAGCGCACTCTGGCTGCCCTGGCAAAACCACCCAAGTCTCCGCCAAAAGGCAACTATGAGCGCATTATTGCAAAGACATGGGCCGAAGTGGAGCGGTCGGGAAGTACAGTCAGTGATCAAATGCTGAAAGAACGACGAGCAGCTGGGAAACAAATTGCCCAGCTCGGCGAAAAAGCGAAGCAATCGTGCCCCCCCCTCAAGGTGCCTGGCGACATCGTCGATCCGAGGATGGTGCCCACTTATGGCAATGTTGACGATTACCTGCCCAACGATGTACATTATGATACCATGGAGGTGCAGATACACATATACGAGTACGGGAAGCCTCTCGTCAAAGATGAAAAATCTTTAACAACGATGATGCGAAGATTACATGATTGGTACTTGAAAATCTGCAGAGAGTCTGGGGGGAGGAGTACTTTGTATGTGAGAGTTAAACCGGAGCATGACCTCGTTGGAATTGAACTGTTGCCTATTCCATTTGAGGAGTTCTATCAGTTTTTCAATCAATTGGCCCTCGATAAAACAACGATCACCTGCTACTGTCTGTAAGTACTACTACTTCTGTCATTAAGTCTCTCTATATAGCTCATCTCTTTCATTGCATGTATTTATAACTATCCTCACTATATTATGCAGAATGAAGATCGCCGAATTGAAGAAAAGACAAATCGGTGATATTGGGTTCGTTAATACATATCTCATAGATGCAACTGAGGTTGAACATCGTCCCGGAGATACCGAGGCCAACTTGCTACGATCATTCAAAAAAATGAAAACAAAGATATAATACTCTTTCCTTACAACTTCAAGTGAGTGTTACTGTCTTGTGCATATTCGGTTTCCCTTATATATTAGTCCAGGTTATAGTAATGTAATGTGCAGTTTCCACTATATTCTCTTAGAGATTAGGCTTGAGCAGGGAGTAGTAACCGTCTTGGACTCTAAACGAAAAGATCCCCAGGAGTATGCGGACATGACTGAAATCCTCAAGAAGTAAGTTAAATCGATCATTATCCACCATATCAGCAACTTTGTTCATTTCCTGATATCAAGTAATTGTTTTCTTTGTCCAGCAGGGTTTGGAGAAAATTCACCAGAAAAGTTTCGGGACTGCCGAAGTAGCTGGAATTTAGACACCCGAAAGTAAGTACTATAGTAGCATGTTCCGCGCATCTCCTAGTGATTCAAGCGCTAGTTTCATCAATACCATTTAGCATTCTTGCTTATCAGTTTGATTGACCTCTATTTCTTGTAAAGTGGTTGTGGCAGGAACAAGGGAATGATTTCTGTGGATACTACGTCTGCGAGTCCATCCGCCACACGACCTGTGAGCGGGGCGGGTACTCTGACGAACAATATGAAGTACGTAAATAACAATATGTTTCGGAAGCGGGATGAACTCCAAGCACCAACTCGCATGCGAGCAATTCAAGAGGAATTGGCGGCATTCTTTCTTGACCAAGTGATCGCTGAAGACGGAGAATACTATGTGGACCATGAGTCCATATGATTATATTTGTAAGAGATAATTATTGTATATATGTAGCCGGTAGTGTCGGATAGATATACGAGAACTAGTTGTTTAACCAATCTCTCGGAGAAGGAGAGGTGGTCGATATCACTTCTTTCTGTATGCATATATGTTCGTGACGATCTTCTGTTTCCTTCGTTTGCTTACTAGCTAACTAGCGTGTCTAGTCCTCTCTATACGTATGTATAGTACGTAGCGTCGACCAAGCACGGACGTAAGAGAGGACAATTCTCTCTATTAATTATAGCTAGCTAACACAATATATGAAACACCTAAATTAACCCCCCAAAACCCCCAACCCCCCCCCCTTTCAAAAAAAACCCCCAGCCACAGAAATGCTGACGCGTGGATGCCTATTGGTCCCAGTTGGTGCCACCAACCGGGACCAAAGGGTCTCCTGCCTGGGCTCTGCGCACTGCCCACGTGGAGGCCCATCAGTCCCGGTTCTGGATTGAACCGGGACTAAAGGGTCGGGGCATTAGTACCGACACTTTAGTCCCGGTTCAGAAACCGGGACTAAAGGCCCTTACAAACCGGGACTATAGGCCCTTTTTCTACCAGTGAAACCTCTGCACTTGGAGGCCCAACAACGTCTACAAGAAGAAGGTTGTGTAGTAGACATCAAGCTCTTTTCTGGCGCCATTGTTGGGGAGGTGAGTGCTTGAAGGTATATCTTTAGACCTTGCAATTGAGTCTTTTAGTTTCTTGTTTTATCACTAGTTTAGTTTATAAAATAAAACTGTAAAAAATGGAATTGAGTTTGTCTCATACGCTTCACCTTTTTAATATCTTTCGTGAGTATGATGGAAAGGATAATTGTGCTCAAGTGCTAGAAGAAGAAATCTATAAAATGTTTGGTACTAAATATTTGAATGATGAGCATGACTGCAATGTTGTTAGTATGAATTCCTTGAATATCCATGATGCTAATGATATGCAAAGCCACAAGCTTGGGGAAGCTATGTTTGCCGAAGATGATATTTTTTGTCCCCCAAGTTTTGATGAGCGAATTTATTATGATGAAAGCATGCCTCCTATATATGATGATTATTGTGATGACACGTATGCTTTAAAGAATTATAACGATGAAACTTGTCATCTTGATTTCAATTTTCAATCCCATGATAGTTACTCTGTTGAGTTTGCTCCCACTACTATTAATGAGAAGAATTTTGCTTGTGTGGAGAGTAATAAAAATTATATGCTTGTAGATCATGAAAAGAATGCTTTAGGTGCTGGTTATATTGTTGAATTCATTCATGATTCTACTGAAAATTATTATGAGGGAGGAATATATGCTTGTAGGAATTGCAATAATACCAAGTTTCCTCTCTATGTGCTTAAAGTTTTGAAGTTATGCTTGTTTTGCCTTCCTATGCTACTTGATTATTGTTCCCATAAGTTGTTTGCTCACAAAATCCCTATGCATAGGAAGTGGGTTAGACTTAAATGTGCTAGTCATATTCTTCATGATGCTCTCTTTATGTTTCAATTCTTATCCTTTATATGAGAATCATTGAAATTATCATGCCTAGCTAGGGCGTTAAACGATAGCGCTTGTTGGGAGGCAACCCAACTTTATTTTTGTTCCTTGCTTTTTTCTCCTGTTTAGTAATAAATAATTCATCTAGCCTCTGTTTATATGTGGTTTTATGTCTTTAATTAGTGTTTGTGCCAAGTAGAACCTTTGGGAAGACTTGGGGAAAGTCTTGTTGATCATGCTGTAAAAAACAGAAACTTTAGCGCTCACGAGAATTGCTGCAATTTTTATTTGCAGAGTGATATTTAGTTAATTATTTTTGAAGATGATTAATAGATAAATTCCTCAGGTCCAGCAATTTATTTTACAATTTTATGAGTTCCATAAGTATACGTTTGATTCAGATTACTACAGACTCTTCTATTTTTGACAGATTCTGTTTTTCATGTGTTGTTTACTTATTTTGATGAATCTATGGCTAGTAAAATAGTTTATAAATCATAGAGAAGTTGGAATACAGTAGGTTTAACACCAATATAAATAAATAATTAGTTCATTATAGTATCTTGAAGTGGTGTTTTGTTTTCTTTCGCTAACGGAGCTCACGAGTTTTCTGTTAAGTTTTGTGTTGTGAAGTTTTCAAGTTTTGGGTAAAGATTCGATGGACTATGGAATAAGGATAGGCAAGAGCCAAATCTTGGTGATTCCCAAGGTAATATTCAAGGACAACCAAGAGCCTAAGCTTGGGGATGCCCCGGATGGCATCCCCTCTTTCGTCCTCGTTCATCGGTAACTTTACTTGGAGCTATATTTCTATTCACCACATGATATGTGTTTTGCTTGGAGCGTCAATTTATTTAGTTAATATTTGATTTCTTTTATTTAGAACAATGTTTTGCATCTTTTATTTCAATAAAAGTGGCATTGATAGCCTTTACTATGCCTATTTTAGAAGTCCACATGTTGCTGTTTGAAAACAGAAAGTTTACCGCTGTTGCAATAATTCCCTAGAAAATTCAGAATGTGATAAAATGTTGAGACCTTTTGCATATTAAGCTCTGATAAATTTAATACAGTGGAATTTTCTTTCATAATTGTTGGAGCTAGGGAAGTATGGATGTTGCAGCATTCTTTACAGACTATCCTGTTTAGGCAGATTGTTGTTATGTTTGCATTGTTTGCATATGTTTGCTTCTTTAATGATTCTATTTGAGGATAGGACTATTAAATATGCAGAGGAATTTAGTATGCAATGTTGAATAATAATTTCAGTGATTTGCTACAGTAGAGTATGATAAGGTTTTGGCAATGGTTTATACTAACTTATCTCACGAGTCCTTGTTGAGTTTTGTGTGGATGAAGCTTTTGAGATTTAGGGAGACCGTGATATGAGAGGAATTAAGGAGACACAAAATATCAAGCTTGGGGATGCCCAAGGCATACCAAGATAATATTTCAAGAAGTCTCAAGCATCTAAGCTTGGGGATGCCCCGGTTGGCATCCCACCTTTCTTCTTCAACAACTATCGGTTAGTATCGGTTGATCCTAAGTTTTTGCTTCTGCACATGATGTTTGCTATTCTTAGATGTAATTTTATTTTGCTTTGCTTGCTGTTTGAATAGAATACCAAGATCTGAAATTATTAAATGTTAGAGAGTCTTCACATAGTTGCATAATCATTCAACTACTCATTGATCTTCACTTATATCTTTCGGAGTAGTTTGTCGTTGATCTAGTGCTTCACTTATATCCTTTTAGAGCACGGTGGTGGTTTTATTTTGTAGAAATAGATGAACTCTCATGATCCACTTATATTATTTTGAGAGTCTTAAATAGCATGGTAAAATCCTAATATGCTAGGTATTCAAGATTAGTAAAATTTTCTTATGAGTGTGTTTAATACTAAGAGAAGTTTGATGCTTGATGATTGTTTTGAGATATGGAGGTAATAATATCAATGTCGTGCTAGTTGAGTAGTTGTGAATTTGAGAAATGCTTGTGTTAAAGTTTGCAAGTCCCGTAGCATGCACGTATGGTAAACATTCTGTAACAAATTTGAAACATGAGGTGTTATTTGATTGTCCTCCTTATGAGTGGCGGTCGGGGACGGTTGATGGTCTTTTCCTACCAATCTATCCCCCTAGGAGCATGCACATAGTGCCGAGGTTTTTGATGACTTGTAGATTTTTGCAATAAGTATGTGAGTTCTTTATGACTAATGTTGAGTCCATGGATTATACGCACTCTCATCCTTCCATCCTTGCTAGCCTCTTCGGTACCGTGCATTGCCCTTTCTCACATTGAGAGTTGGTGCAAACTTAGCCGGTGCATCCAAACCCCGTGATATGATACGCTCTTTCACACATAAACCTCCTTATATCTTCCTCAAAACAGCCACCATACCTACCTATTATGGCATTTCCATAGCCATTCCGAGATATATTGCCATGCAACTTTCCATCATTCCGTTCATCATGACACATTCACCATTGTCATATTGCTTAGCATGATCATGTAGTTGACATAGTATTTGTGGCAAAGCCACCTCTCATAATTCTTTCATACATGTCACTCATGCATCATCGCAATCCTGGTACGCCGCCGGAGGCATTCATATAGAGTCATCTTTGTTCTAGTATCGAGTTGTAATCATTGAGTTGTAAATAAATAGAAGTGTGATGATCATCATTATTAGAGCATTGTCCCAAGTGAGGAATAAAAAAAAGAGGAAGGCCATAAAAAAGAGAAGGCCCAAAAAAAAGAGAAAGGCCATAAAAAAGAGAAGGCCCAAAAAATGAGAGAAAAATAGAGAAGGGACAATGTTACTATCCTTTTACCACACTTGTGCTTCAAAGTAGCACCATGATCTTCATAGTAGAGAGTCTCTCATGTTATCACTTTCATATACTAGTGGGAATTTTTCATTATAGAACTTGGCTTGTATATTGCAACAATGGGCCTCCACAAGTGCCCTAGGTCTTCATGAGCAAGCAAGTTGGATGCACACCCACTAGTTTCTTTTGTTGAGCTTTCATACATTTATAGCTCTAGTGCATCCGTTGCATGGCAATCCCTACTCCTTGCATTAATATCAATCGGTGGGCATCTCCATAGCCCATTGATTAGCCTCGTTGATGTGAGACTTTCTCCTTTTTGTCTTCTCCACATAACCCCCCTCATTATATTCTATTCCACCCATAGTGCTATATCCATGGCTCGCGCTCATGTATTGTGTGAAAGTTTATGAGTATGAGATTGCTAAAGTATGAAACAATTGCTTGGCTTGTCATCGGGGTTGTGCATGATGAGAGCATTCTTGTGTGACGAAAATGAAACATGACTAAACTATATGATTTTGTAGGGATGAACTTTCTTTGGGCATGTTATTTTGAGAAGACATAATTGCTTAGTTAGTATGCTTGAAGTATTATCATTTTTATGTTAATATGAACTTTTTGTCTTGAATCTTTCGGATCTGAATATTCATACCATAATTAAAAAGAATTGCATTGAAATTATGTCAACTAGCATTCCACATCAAAAATTCTTTCTTTTACCATTTACCTACTCGAGGACGAGTAGGAATTAAGCTTGGGGATGCTGATACGTCTCCAACGTATCTATAATTTTTTATTGCTCCATGCTATATTATCTACTGTTTTGAATGTTTATGGGCTTTATTATACACTTTTATATCATTTTTGGGACTAACCTATTAACCCAGAGCCCAGTGCCAGTTTCTGTTTTTACCCTGTTTTAGGGTTTCGAAGAAAAGGAAAACCAAACAGAGTCCAACTGACCTGAAACTTCAGGGAACTCATTTTTGGAAGGAAAGAAGCCTAGAAGACTTGGAGTGCACGTCAGGGGATATGCGAGGAGGTCACGAGGCAGGGGGGCACGCCCACCCCCCTGGGCGCGCCCTCCACCCTCGTGAGCTCCTCGTGGCCCCCCTGGCGTACTTCTTCCACCTATATATCTCCATATACCCTAAAAACATCCGTGAGCACAATAGATCGGGAGTTCCGCCGCCATAAGCCTCCGTAGCCACCGAAAGCCAACCAAGACCCGTTCCGGCACTCTGCCGAAGGGGGAAATCCCTCTCCGGTGGCCATCTTCATCATCCCGGTGCTCTCCATGACGAGGAGGGAGTAGTTCTCCCTCGGGACTGAGGGTATGTACCAGTAGCTATGTGTTTTACCTCTCTCTCTCTCTCGTGTTCTTGATTTGGCACGATCTTGATGTATCGCGAGCTTTGCTATTATATTTGGATCCTATGATGTTTTCTCCCCCCTCTACTCTCTTGTAATGGATTGAGTTTCCCCTTTGAAGTTATCTTATCGGACTGATTCTTTAAAGACTTGAGAACACTTTGATGTACGTCTTGCCATGCGTATCTGTGGTGACAATAGGATACCACGTGATTCACTTGATGTATGTTTTGGTGATCAACTTGCGAGTTTCTCCCATGAACCTATGCATAGGGGTTGGCACACGTTTTCGTCGTGATTCTCCGGTAGAACTTTGGGGCACTCTTTGAGGTCCTTTGTGTTGGTTGAATAGATGAATCTGAGATTGTGTGATGCATATCGTATAATCATACCCATGGATACTTGAGGTGACATTGGAGTATCTAGGTGACATTAGGGTTTTGATTGATTTGTTTCTTAAGGTGTTATTCTAGTACGAACTCTAGGGCTGTTTGTGACACTTATAGGAATAGCCCAATGGATTGATTGGAAAGAATAACTTTGAGGTGGTTTCGTACCCTACCATAATCTCTTCGTTCGTTCTCCGCTATTAGTGACTTTGGAGTGACTCTTCGTTGCATGTTGAGGGATAGTTATGTGATCCAATTATGTCAGTATTGTTGAGGGAACTTGCACTAGCGAAAGTATGAACCCTAGGCCTTGTTTCAACGCATTGCAATACCATTTATGCTCACTTTTATCATTAGTTACCTTGCTGTTTTTATAATTTCAGATTACAAATACCTTTATCTATTATCCATATACCACTTGTATCACCATCTGTTCGCCGAACTAGTGCACCTATACAATTTACCATTGTATTGGGTGTGTTGGGGACACAAGAGACTCTTTGTTACTTGGTTGCAGGGTTGCTCGAGAGAGACCATCTTCATCCTACGCCTCCTACGGATTGATAAACCTTAGGTCATCCACTTGAGGGAAATTTGCTACTATCCTACAAACCTCTGCACTTGGAGGCCCAACAACGTCTACAAGAAGAAGGTTGTGTAGTAGACATCAATCCTCGTGACCCACCTGTAAGGCGGTTGACGCCCTTCTTCGGCCGCAAGAAAACTAATTTTCAGAAGAAAAAAATCACAGTGAAGGTTTCATTCCAATCGGAGTTACGGATCTCCGGATATAAAAGAAACGGTGAAAGGGCAGCAGAAGAGAACGCAGAAACAGAGAGACAGATCCAATCTCGGAGGGGCTCTCTCCCCTCCCACGCCATGGAGGCCATGGACCAGAGGGGAAACCCTTCTCCCACCTAGGGAGGAGGTCAGGGAAGAAGAAGAAGGAGGAGGGCTCTCTCTCCCTCGCTTCCGGTGGCACCGGAGTGCCACCGGGGGCCATCATCATCACCGCAATCTTCACCAACAACTTCACCGCCATCATCACCAACTCTTCCCCCCTCTACGCAGCGGTGTAACCTCTCTCTTACCCGCTGTAATATCTACTTAAACATGGTGCTCAACGCTATATATTATTTCCCAATGATGTGTGGCTATCCTATGATGTTTGAGTAGATCCGTTTTGTCCTATGGGCTATTTGATGATTAAGATTGGTTTGAGTTGCATGTTTTATTATTGGTGCTGTCCTATGGTGCTCTCTATGTCGCGCAAGCATGAGGGATCCCCGCTGTAGGGTGTTGCAATACATTCATGATTCGCTTATAGTGGGTTGCATGAGTGACTGAAACACAAACCCGAGTAAGGGGGTTGTTGCGTATGGGATAAAGAGGACTTTATGCTTTAATGCTATGGTTGGGTTTTACCTTAATGATCTTTAGTAGTTGCGGATGCTTGCTAGAGTTCCAATCATAAGTGCATATGATCCAAGTAGAGAAAGTATGTTAGCTTATGCCTCTCCCTCAAATAAAATTGCAATAATGATAATCGGTCTAGTTATCGATTGCCTAGGGACAAATAACTTTCTCATAACAAAAAGCTCTTTACTAAAACTAACTTAGTTGTGTATTTATCTAAACAGCCCCTACTTTTTATTTACATGCTCTTTATTATCTTGCAAACCTATCCAAAAACACCTACAAAGTACTTCTAGTTTCATACTTGTTCTAGGTAAAGCGAACATCAAGCGTGCATAGAGTTGTATCGGTGGTCGATAGAACTTGAGGGAATATTTGTTCTGCCTTTAGCTCCTCGTTGGGTTCGACACTCTTACTTATCGAAAACTGTTGCGATCCCCTATACTTGTGGGTTATCAAGACCTTTTTCTGGCGCAGTTGCCGGGGAGCAATAGCGTGGGGTGAATATTCTCGTGTGTGCTTGTTTGCTTTATCACTAAGTAATTTTTATTTGCTATTCTTAGTTGTTTTCTATCTTTAGTTATGGGTAGGAAACGCAAAATACCAAAAAAAATTAGTTGTACCTACTGAACCAATGGTTGAAGAACCACTCAAAATCTATCACACAGCTGAAGCTTATTACTTGGATAATCTTCGATCCCTATGTGCTCGTGCTGAAACCCCAACTAGCTTAGTTGAGGGAAAATCTTTAGATGAGCATGCTTGTTATGTGCGACACCGTATATCTGAAAGAGGGAAACGTTTATTGGATCAAATTCATCGTTTGCAATGCTATGCTTGGAATTTATGTTATATATATGATTTTACTTGTTGTTCTGAAAACCCTAAGAAACACCTTCCCTACCAATGTGAGTTTATTGATAATGGAATCATATCTTCGTATGCTAAAGGTGTTTATAGTTACTATGATGTTCAACAAATTGAAGAATTTGTTGCTTTTAAGGGTGCTTATGAAATTGCTTCTTTGATTGAAAAGTATGATGCTACTCTTTACCAATCTGAAAATTTTGCCATACTTAAATATTGCGTTGATAATTATGCTTCTAATGCCTATGTTAAACCATATATTGAGGAATACTCCACTGTCCAAGAAGAGACTAATATTTTGCAGGAGTCTATGGAAGAAGAAATTGATGAAACTGTGAGCTCATTGGATGAAAAAAGATGCGGAAGAGAACAAAGAACAAAAGGAGGAAGAGCGGATTGATCACCCGTGCCCACCTTCTAATGAGAGTAACTCTTCAACTCATACATTGTTTAATTCCCCTTCGTGCTTACCGAAGGATGATTGCTATGATGACTATTATGATCCCTTGGATTCTTTTGAAATATCCCTTTTTGATGATGTTTGTGGCCAAGATGCCAATATGAATTATGCTTATGGAGATGAACTTGCTATAGTTCCTTATGTTAAACATGAAATTGTTGCTATTGCACCCACGCAAGATAGTCCTATTATCTTTTTGAATTCTCCAGACTACACTATATCGGAGAAGTTTGCACTTATTAAGGATTATATTGATGGGTTGCCTTTTACCGTTGCACATGATGATTTTGATGAATATAATATGCATGTTCTTGCTGCTCCTACTTGCAATTATTATGAGAGAGGAACTATATCTCCACCTCTCTATGTTTCCAATATGATAAAATTGCAAGAAACTGTTTATACTATGCACTGGCCCTTACTATGTGTGCATGAATTGTTCTTTTATGACATGCCGATGCATAGGAAGAGAGTTAGACTTCATAGTTACATGATATATGTTGCTTGGTGCTCACTACTAAATTACAAATCATTATTAATTAAAATTGGCTTTGATATACCTTGGGATCTGGGTGGATTCATTACTTGAGCACTATATGCCTAGCTTAATGGCTTTAAAGAAAGCGCTGCCAGGAAGACAACCTGGAAGTTTTAGAGAGTCATTTATTTCTGTTGTGTGATTTTATAAAGTTTAGAAATAAAAATAATGTGCCAAGGTTTGCCTTTAGGATGTTTACATTTGCTTGATGGTTTGTACGGTGCAGGACAGAAACTTTGGCTGTAGTGCACGATTTTACATTTTTTGCTGGAACATCAAATGGTTCTGATTCTTTTTGCACTGTCTTACTATAATTTTTTTTTATTTTTCCTAATTTTGGTATAACTTTTCAAGTATCAGAAGTATGGTGAATGTTCAGATTATTACAGACTGTTCTGTTTTAGACAGATTCTGTTTTTGATGCATAGTTTGCTTGTTTTGATGAAACTATCAATTTATATTAGTGGATTAAGCCATGAAAAAGCTATATTACAGTAGACACAATGCAAAAACAAAATATGAATTGGTTTGATACAGTACTTAGAGTAGTGATTTGCTTTATTATACTAACGGATCTTACCGAGTTTTCTGTTGAAGTTTTGTGTGGATGAAGTGTTCGATGATCGAGAAGGTCTCGATGTGAGAAGAAGGAAGAGAGGCAAGATCTCAAGCTTGGGGATGCCCGAGGCACCCCAAGTAAATATTCAAGGAGACTCAAGTGTCTAAGCTTGGGGATGCCCCGGAAGGCATCCCCTCTTTCTTCAACAAGTATCGGTATGTTTTCGGATTCGTTTTGTTCATGCGATATGTGCAATCTTGGAGCGTCTTTTGCATTTAGTTTTCATTTTTATTTTATGCACCATGCTGGTATGAGATAGTCCTTGGTTGATTTATAGAATGCTCATTGCACTTCACTTATATCTTTTGAGTATGGCTTTATAGAATACTTCATGTGCTTCACTTATATCATTTGAAGTTTGGATTGCCTGTTTCTCTTTACATAGACAACCGCCATTTGTAGAATTCTCTTTTGCTTCACTTATATTTGTTAGAGCATGGGCATATCTTTTTTAGAAAGAATTAAACTCTCTTGCTTCACTTATATCTATTTAGAGAGATGACAGGAACTGGTCATTCACATGGTTAGTCATAAAATCCTACATAAAACTTGTAGATCACTGGATATGATATGTTTGATTCCTTGCAATAGTTTTGTGATATAAAGATGGTGATATTAGAGTCATGCTAGTGGGTAGTTGTGGATTGTAGAAATACTTGTGTTGAGGTTTGTGATTCCCGTAGCATGCACGTATGGTGAATCGTTATGTAACGAAGTTGGAGCATGAGGTATTTATTGATTGTCTTCCTTATGAGTGGCGGTCGGGGACGAGCGATGGTCTTTTCCTACCAATCTATCCCCCTAGGGGCATGCGTAGTAGTACTTTGCTTCGAGGGCTAATAAACTTTTGCAATAAGTATGTGAGTTCTTTATGACTAATGTTGAGTCCATGGATTATACGCACTCTCACCCTTCCATCATTTCTAGCCTCTCTAGTACCGCGCAACTTTCGCCGGTACCATAAACCCACCATATACCTTCCTCAAAACAGCCACAATACCTACCTATCATGGCATTTCCATAGCCATTCCAAGATATATTGCCATGCAACTTTCATCATCATCATATACATGACTTGAGCATTCATTGTCATATTGCTTTGCATGATCGTCAGATAGCTAGCATGATGTTTTCATGGCTTGTCCATTTTTTGATGTCATTGCTATGCTAGATCATTGCACATCCCGGTACACCACCGGAGGCATTCATATAGAGTCATATCCTTGTTCTAGATATCGAGTTGTAATATTGAGTTGTAAGTAAATAAAAGTGTGATGATCATCATTATTAGAACACTGTCCCATGTGAGGTTATCAAAATAGAAGTGGCCAAAGAAGCCCCCAAAAAAGAAGAGAGAGAGGCCAAAGAAGCCTACAAAAAAAAACAAAAAAATGGGAGAAAGAGAGAGAAGGGGCAATGTTACTATCCTTTTACCACACTTGTGCTTCAAAGTAGCACCATGTTCTTCATATAGAGAGTCTCTTGAGTTATCACTTTCATATACTAGTGGGAATTTTCATTATAAGAACTTGGCTTGTATATTCCAACGATGGGCTTCCTCAAATGCCCTAGGTCTTCATGAGCAAGCAAGTTCGATGCACACCCACTTAGTTTCAGTTTGACCTTTCATATACTTATAGCTCTAGTGCATCTGTTGCATGGCAATCCCTACTCACTCACATTGATATCTATTGATGGACATCTCCATAGCCCGTTGATACGCCTAGTTGATGTGAGACTATCTTCTCCTTTTTTGTCTTCTCCACCATCATATTCTATTCCACCTATAGTGCTATATCCATGGCTCACGCTCATGTATTGCGTGAGGGTTGAAAATGCTGAAGCGCGTTAAAAAGTATGAACCAATTGCTCGGCTTGTCATCGGGGTTGTGCATGATGTGAGTATTTTGTGTGAAGAATATGGAGCATAGCCAGACTATATGATTTTGTAGGGATAACTTTCTTTGGCCTTGTTGTTTTGAAAAGACATGATTGCTTTATTAGTGGGCTTGAAGTATTATTGTTTTTATGTCAAAAGATAGACTATTGCTTTGAATCACTCGTATCTTAATATTCATGCCATGATTAGATATGTGATCAAGATTATGCTAGGTAGCATTCCACATCAAAAATTATCTTTTTATCATTTACCTACTCGAGGACGAGCAGGAATTAAGCTTGGGGATGCTGATACGTCTCCATCGTATCTATAACTTTTGATTGTTCCATGCAAATATTCTACAACTTCCATATACTTTTTGGCAACTTTTTATACTATTTTTGGGACTAACATATTGATCCAGTGCCCAGTGCCAGTTCCTGTCTGTTGCATGTTTTTCGTTTCGCAGAATATCCAGATCAAATGGAGTCCACACGGGATAAAAACGGACGGGGATACTTTTCGGAATATTTGCAAAATCTGCAAGAAAAATCAATGTGAACCAATGTCCGAGGTGGGCACGAGGTAGCCCCCCCATAGGGCACGTCCCTGACCCTCGTGACCCACCTGTAAGGCGGTTGACGCCCTTCTTCGGCCGCAAGAAATCTAATTTTCAGAAAAAAATCACGGCGAAGGTTTCGTTCCAATCAGAGTTACGGATTTCTGGATATAAAAGAAACGGTGAAAGGGTAGCAGAAGAGAACGCAGAAACAGAGAGAGACAGAGAGACAGATCCAATCTCGGAGGGGCTCTCGCCCCTCCCACGCCATGGAGGCCATGGATCAGAGGGGAAACCCTTCTCCAACCTAGGGAGGAGGTCAGGGAAGAAGAAGAAGGAGGGGGGCTCTCTCTCCCTCGCTTCCGGCGGCACCGGAGTGCCACCGGGGGCCATCATCATCACCGCAATCTTCACCAACAACTTCACCACCATCATCACCAACTCTTCCCCCCTCTATGCAGCGGTGTAACCTCTCTCTTACCCTCTGTAATCTCTACTTAAACATGGTGCTCAACGCTATATATTATTTCCCAATGATGTATGGCTATCCTATGATGTTTGAGTAGATCAGTTTTGTCCTATGGGCTATTCGATGAACAAGATTGGTTTGAGTTGCATGTTTTATTATTGGTGCTGTCTGAAGGAAATATGCCCTAGAGGCAATAATAAAGTTATTATTTATTTCCTTATATCATGATAAATGTTTATTATTCATGCTAGAATTGTATTAACCAGAAACATAATACATGTGTGAATACATAGACAAATAAAGTGTCACTAGTATGCCTCTACTTGACTAGCTCGTTAATCAAAGATGGTTGTGTTTCCTAACCATAGACAAAGAGTTGTTATTTGATTAACGGGATCACATCATTAGTTGAATGATCTGATTGACATGACCCATTCCATTAGCTTAGCACCCGATCATTTAGTATGTTGCTATTGCTTTCTTCATGACTTATACATGTTCCTATGACTATGAGATTATGCAACTCCCGTTTACTGGAGGAACACTTTGTGTGCTACCAAACGTCACAACGTAGCTGGGTGATTATAAAGGAGCTCTACAGGTGTCTCCAAAGGTACATGTTGGGTTGATGTATTTCGAGATTAGGATTTGTCACTCCGTCTGACGGAGAGGTATCTCTGGGCCCTCTCGGTAATACACATCACATAACCCTTGCAAGCATTGCAACTAATGTGTTAGTTGTCAGATGATGTATTATGGAACGAGTAAAGAGACTTGCCGGTAACGAGATTGAACTAGGTATTGGATACCGACGATCGAATCTCGGGCAAGTAACATACCCATGACAAAGGGAACAACGTATGTAGTTATGCGATCTGACCGATAAAGATCTTCGTAGAATATGTAGGAGCCAATATGGGCATCCAGGTCCCGCTATTGGTTATTGACCGGAGACGTGTCTCGGTCATGTCTACATTGTTCTCGAACCATAGGGTCCGCACGCTTAAAGTTACAATGACAGTTTCATTATGAGTTTATGTATTTTGATGTACCGAAGGTTGTTCGGAGTCCCGGATGTGATCACGGACATAACGAGGAGTCTCGAAATGGTCGAGACATAAAGATCGATATATTGGAAGCCTATATTTGGACATCGGAATCGTTCCGGGTGAAATCGGCATTTTACCGGAGTACCGGGAGGTTACCGGAACCCCCCGGGGGTTTATTGGGCCTACTTGGGCCTTGAGGGAGAAGAGAGAAGGAGGCAGGAGGTGGCCGCGCGCCCCTCCCCTTCCTAGTCCGAATAGGACAAGGGAAGGGGGGCGGCGCCCCGCCTTTCCTTCCCCTCTTCCTCCTCTTTCCCTCCCTTCTCCTTCTCCAACTAGGAAAGAAGGGAGTCCTACTCCCGGTGGGACTAGGACTCCCCCCTGGCGCACCCCTCCTTGGCCGGCCGCCCGCTCCCCTTGGCTCCTTTATATACGGGGGCAGGGGGGCACCCTAGAACACACAAGTTGATCTTCGTGATCGTTCCTTAGCCGTGTGCGGCGCCCCCCCTCCATGATATTACACCTCGATCATATTGTAGCGGTGCTTTGGCGAAGCCCTGCGACGGTTAAACATCAAGATCGTCACCACGCCGTCGTGCTGACGAAACTCCTCCCTAAAGCTTTGCTGGATTGGAGCCCGGGGTGCGTCATCGAGTTGTACGTGTGTCAAGAACTCGGAGGTGCCGGAGTAACGGTGCTTGGATCGGTTGGACCGGGAAGACGTACGACTACTTCCTCTACATTGCGTCAACGCTTCCGCTTCGGTCTACGAGGGTACGTAGACAACACTCTCCCCTCTCGTTGCTATGCATCACCATGATCTTGCGTGTGCGTAGGAAATTTTTTGAAATTACTACGTTCCCCAACAGTGGCATCCGAGCCTAGGTTTTATGGTTTGTTGTTATATGCACGAGTAGAACACAAGTGAGTTGTGGGCGATATAAGTCATACTGCCTACCAGAATGTCATACTTTGGTTCAGCGGTATTGTTGGATGAAGCGGCCCGGACCGAAATTACGCGTACGCTTACGCGAGATTGGTTCTACCGCTGTGCTTTGCACACAGGTGGCTGGCGGGTGTCAGTTTCTCCAACTTTAGTTGAACCGAGTGTGGCTACGCCCGGTCCTTGCGAAGGTTAAAACGGCATCAACTTGACAAACTATCATTGTGGTTTTGATGCGTAGGTAAGATTGGTTCTTGCTTAAGCCCGTAGCAGCCACGTAAAACTTGCAACAAACAAAGTAGAGGACGTCTAACTTGTTTTTGCAGGGCATGTTGTGATGTGATATGGTCAAGACATGATGCTAAATTTTATTGTATGAGATGATCATGTTTTGTAACTGAGTTATCGGCAACTGGCAGGAGCCATATGGTTGTCGCTTTATTGTATGCAATGCAATCGCCCTGTAATGCTTTACTTTATCACTAAGTGGTAGCGATAGTCGTAGAAGCATAAGATTGGCGAGACGACAACGATGCTACGATGGAGATCAAGGTGTCGCGCCGGTGATGATGGTGACCATGACGGTGCTTCGGAGATGGAGACTACAAGCACAATATGATGATGGCCATATCATATCACTTATATTGATTGCATGTGATGTTTATCTTTTATGCATCTTATCTTGCTTTGATTGACGGTAGCATTATAAGATGATCTCTCACTAAATTATCAAGAAGTGTTCTCCCTGAGTATGCACCGTTGCCAAAGTTCGTCGTGCCCAGACACCACGTGATGATCGGGTGTGATAAGCTCTACGTCCATCTACAATGGGTGCAAGCCAGTTTTGCACACGCAGAATACTCAGGTTAAACATGACGAGCCTAGCATATGCAGATATGGCCTCGGAGCACGGAGACCGAAAGGTCGAGCGTGAATCATATAGTAGATATGATCAACATAATGATGTTCACCATTGAAAACTAATCCATTTCACGTGATGATCGGTTATGGTTTAGTTGATTTGGATCACGCGATCACTTAGAGGATTAGAGGGATGTCTATCTAAGTGGGAGTTCTTAAGTAATATGATTAATTGAACTTAAATTTATCACGAACTTAGTACCTGATAGTATCTTGCTTATGTATGTTTGATTGTAGATAGATGGCCCGTGCTGTTGTTCCGTTGAATTTTAATGCGTTCCTTGAGAAAGCAAAGTTGAAAGATGATGGTAGCAATTACATGGACTGGGTCCGTAACTTGAGGATTATCCTCATTGCTGCACAGAAGAATTACGTCCTGGAAGCACCGCTGGGTGCCAGGCCTGCTGCTGGAGCAACACCAGATGTTATGAACGTTTGGCAGAGCAAAGCTGATGACTACTCGATAGTTCAGTATGCCATGCTTTACGGCTTAGAATCGGGACTTCAACGATGTTTTGAATGTCATGGAGCATATGAGATGTTCCAGGAGTTGAAGTTAATATTTCAAGCAAATGCCCGGATTGAGAGATATGAAGTCTCCAATAAGTTCTATAGCTGCAAGATGGAGGAGAACAGTTTTGTCAGTGAGCATATACTCAAAATGTCTGGGTATAATAATCACTTGATTCAGATGGGAGTTAATCTTCTAGATGATTGTGTCATTGACAGAATTCTCCAATCACTGCCACCAAGCTGCAAGAGCTTCGTGATGAACTATAATATGCAAGGGATGAATAAGACTATTCCCGAGCTCTTCGCAATGCTGAAAGCTGCGGAGGTAGAAATCAAAAAGGAGCATCAAGTGTTGATGGTCAACAAGACCACTAGTTTCAAGAAAAAGGGCAAAGGGAAGAAGAAGGGGAACTTCAAGAAGAATAGCAAGCAAGTTGCTGCTCAAGAGAAGAAACCCAAGTCTGGACCTAAGCCTGAAACTGAGTGCTTCTACTGCAAGCAGACTGGTCACTGGAAGCGGAACTGCCCCGAGTATTTGGCAGATAAGAAGGATGGCAAGGTGAACAAAGGTATATGTGATATACATGTTATTGATGTGTACCTTACTAGAGCTCGCAGTAGCACCTGGGTATTTGATACTGGTTCTGTTGCTAATATTTGCAACTCGAAACAGGGACTACGGATTAAGCGAACACCGGCAAAGGACGAGGTGACGATGCGCGTGGGAAATGGTTCCAAAGTCGATGTGATCGCGGTCGGCACGCTACCTCTACATCTACCTTCGGGATTAGTATTAGACCTAAATAATTGTTATTTGGTGCCACCGTTGAGCATGAACATTATATCTGGATCTTGTTTGTTGTGAGACGGTTATTCATTTAAATCAGAGAATAATGGTTGTTCTATTTATATGAGTAATATCTTTTATGGTCATGCACCCTTGAAGAGTGGTCTATTTTTGATGAATCTCGATAGTAGTGATACACATATTCATAATGTTGAAACCGAAAGATGCAGAGTTGATAATGATAGTGCAACTTATTTGTGGCACCACCGTTTAGGTCATATCGGTGTAAAGCGCATGATGAAACTCCATACTGATGGACTTTTGGAACCACTTGATTATGAATCACTTGGTACTTGCGAACCGTGCCTCATGGGCAAGATGACTAAAACGCCGTTCTCCGGTACTATGGAGAGAGCAACAGATTTGTTGGAAATCATACATACAGATGTATGTGGTCCGATGAATGTTGAGGCTCGTGGCGGATATCGTTATTTTCTCACCTTCACAGATGATTTAAGTAGATATGGGTATATCTACTTAATGAAACATAAGTCTGAAACATTTGAAAAGTTCAAAGAATTTCAGAGTGAAGTAGAAAATCATCGTAACAAGAAAATAAAGTTTCTACGATCTGATCATGGAGGAGAATACTTGAGTTACGAGTTTGGTGTACATTTGAAACAATGCGGAATAGTTTCGCAACTCACGCCACCCGGAACACCAAAGCGTAATGGTGTGTCCGAACATCGTAATCATACTTTACTAGACATGGTGCGATCTATGATGTCTCTTACTGATTTACCGCTATCATTTTGGGGTTATGCTTTAGAGACGGCCGCATTCACGTTAAATAGGGCACCATCAAAATCCGTTGAGATGACGCCTTATGAACTATGGTTTGGCAAGAAACCAAAGTTGTCGTTTCTTAAAATTTGGGGCTACGATGCTTATGTGAAAAAACTTCAACCTGATAAGCTCGAACCCAAATCGGATAAATGTGTCTTCATAGGATACCCAAAGGAGACTGTTGGGTACACCTTCTATCACAGATCCGAAGGCAAGACATTCGTTGCTAAGAATGGATCCTTTCTAGAGAAGGAGTTTCTCTCGAAAGAAGTGAGTGAGAGGAAAGTAGAACTTGATGAGGTAACTGTACCTGCTCCCTTATTGGAAAGTAGTTCATCACAGAAACCGGTTTCTGCGATACCTACATCAATTAGTGAGGAATTTAATGATGATGATCATGAAATTTCAGATCAAGTTACTACTGAGCCTCGTAGATCAACCAGAGTAAGATCCGCACCAGAGTGGTACGGTAATCCTGTTCTGGAAGTCATGCTACTAGATCATGATGAACCTACGAACTATGAAGAAGCGATGGTGAGCCCAGATTCTGCAAAATGGCTTGAAGCCATGAAATCTGAGATGGGATCCATGTATGAGAACAAAGTATGGACTTTGGTTGACTTGCCCGATGATCGACAAGCAATTGAGAATAAATGGATCTTCAAGAAGAAGACTGACGCTGACGGTAATATTACTGTCTACAAAGCTCGACTTGTCGCAAAAGAGTTTCGGCAAGTTCAAGGGGTTGACTACGATGAGACCTTCTCACCCGTAGCGATACTTAAGTCTGTCCGAATCATGTTAGCAATTGCCGCATTTTATGATTATGAAATTTGGCAGATGGATGTAAAAACTACATTCCTGAATGGATTTCTGGAAGAAGAGTTGTATATGATGCAACCGGAAGGTTTTGTCGATCCAAAGGGAGCTAACAAAGTGTGCAAGCTCCAGCGATCCATTTATGGACTGGTGCAAGCCTCTCGGAGTTGGAATAAACGCTTTGATAGTGTGATCAAAGCATTTGGTTTTATACAGACTTTCGGAGAAGCCTGTATTTACAAGAAAGTGAGTGGGAGCTCTGTAGCATTTCTGATATTGTATGTGGATGACATATTACTGATTGTATATGATATAGAATTTCTGGATAGCATAAAGGGATACTTGAATAAGAGTTTTTCAATGAAAGACCTCGGTGAAGCTGCTTACATATTGGGCATTAAGATCTATAGAGATAGATCAAGACGCTTAATTGGACTTTCACAAAGCACATACCTTGACAAAGTTTTGAAGAAGTTCAAAATGGATCAAGCAAAGAAAGGGTTCTTGCCTGTGTTACAAGGTGTGAAGTTGAGTAAGACTCAATGCCCGACCACTGCAAAAGATAGAGAGAAAATGAAATATGTTCCCTATGCTTCAGCCATAGGCTCTATCATGTATGCAATGCTGTGTACCAGACCTGATGTGTGCCTTGCTATAAGTTTAGCAGGGAGGTACCAAAGTAATCCAGGAGTGGATCACTAGACAGCGGTCAAGAACATCCTGAAGTACCTAAAAAGGACTAAGGATATGTTTCTCGTATATGGAGATGACAAAGAGCTCATCGTAAACGGTTACGTTGATGCAAGCTTTGACACTGATCCGGACAATTCTAAATCGCAAACCGGATACGTGTTTACATTAAACGGTGGAGCTGTGGTGCAGTTCTAAACAAAGCATCATGGCGGGATCTACATGTGAAGCAGAGTACATAGCTGCTTCGGAAGCAGCAAATGAAGGAGTCTGGATGAAGGAGTTCATATCCGATCTAGGTGTCATACCTAGTGCATCGGGTCCAATGAAAATCTTTTGTGACAATACTGGTGCAATTGCCTTGGTAAAGGAATCCAGATTTCACAAAAGAACCAAGCACATCAAGAGAAGCTTCAATTCCATCCGGGATCTAGTCCAGGTGGGAGACATAGATATTTTCAAGATACATACAGATCAGAATGTAGCAGACCCGTTGACTAAGCCTCTTCCACGAGCAAAACATGATCAGCACCAAGGCTCCATGGGTGTTAGAATCATTACTGTGTAAACTAGATTATTGACTCTAGTGCAAGTGGGAGACTAAAGGAAATATGCCCTACAGGCAATAATAAAGTTATTATTTATTTCCTTATATCATGATAAATGTTTATTATTCATGCTAGAATTGTATTAACCGGAAACATAATACATGTGTGAATACATAGACAAACAAAGTGTCACTAGTATGCCTCTACTTGACTAGCTCGTTAATCAAAGATGGTTGCGTTTCCTAACCATAGACAAAGAGTTGTTATTTGATTAACGGGATCACATCATTAGTTGAATGATCTGATTGACATGACCCATTCCATTAGCTTAGCACCCGATCGTTTAGTATGTTGCTATTGCTTTCTTCATGACTTATACATGTTCCTATGACTATGAGATTATGCAACTCCCGTTTACCGGAGGAACACTTTGTGTGCTACCAAACGTCACAACGTAACTGGGTGATTATAAAGGAGCTCTACAGGTGTCTCCAAAGGTACATGTTGGGTTGACGTATTTCGAGATTAGGATTTGTCACTCCGTCTGACAGAGAGGTATCTCTGGGCCCTCTCGGTAATACACATCACATAAGCCTTGCAAGCATTGCAACTAATGTGTTAGTTGTGAGATGATGTATTACGGAACGAGTAAAGAGACTTGCCGGTAACGAGATTGAACTAGGTATTGGATACCGACGATCGAATCTCGGGCAAGTAACATACCGATGACAAAGGGAACAACGTATGTAGTTATGCGGTCTGACCGATAAAGATCTTTGTAGAATATGTAGGAGCCAATATGGGCATCCAGGTCCCGCTATTGGTTATTAACTGGAGACGTGTCTCGGTCATGTCTACATTATTCTCGAACCATAGGGTCCGCACGCTTAAAGTTACAATGATAGTTTCATTATGAGTTTATGTATTTTGATGTACCGAAGGTTGTTCGGAGTCCCGGATGTGATCACGGACATGACGAGGAGTCTCGAAATGGTCGAGACATAAAGATCGATATATTGGAAGCCTATATTTGGACATCGGAATCGTTCCGGGTGAAATCGGCATTTTACCGGAGTATCGGGAGGTTACCGGAACTACATGAGCCTTGAGGGAGAAGAGAGAAGGAGGCAGGAGGTGGCCGCGCGCCCCTCCCCTTCCTAGTCCGAATAGGACAAGGGAAGGGGGCGGAGCCCCCCCTTTCCTTCCCCTCTTCCTCCTCTTTCCCCCCTTCTCCTTCTCCAACTAGGAAAGAAGGGAGTTCTACTCCCGGTGGGAGTAGGACTCCCCCCTGGCGCGCCCCTCCTTGGCTGGCCGCCCCCTCCCCTTGGCTCCTTTATATACGGGGGCAGGGGGGCACCCTAGAACACACAAGTTGATCTTTGTGATCGTTCCTTAGCCGTGTGCGGTGCCCCCCTCCACGACATTACACCTCGATCATATTGTAGCGGTGCTTTGGCGAAGCCCTGCGACGGTTAAACATCAAGATCGTCACCACGCCGTCGTGCTGACGAAACTCCTCCCCGAAGCTTTGCTGGATCGGAGCCCGGGGTGCGTCATCGAGCTGTACGTGTGTCAAGAACTCGGAGGTGCCGGAGTAACGGTGCTTGGATCGGTTGGACCGGGAAGACGTACGACTACTTCCTCTACGTTGCGTCAACGCTTCCGCTTTGGTCTACGAGGGTACGTAGACAACACTCTCCCCTCTCGTTGCTATGCATCACCATTATCTTGCGTGTGCGTAGGAAATTTTTTGAAATTACTACGTTCCCCAACACTGTCCTATGGTGCTCTCCGTGTCGTGCAAGCGTGAGGGATCCCCGCTGTAGGGTGTTGCAATACGTTCATGATTCGCTTATAGTGGGTTGCGTGAGTGACTGAAACACAAACCCGAGTAAGGGGGTTGTTGCGTATGGGATAAATAGGACTTGATGCTTTAATGCTATGGTTGGGTTTTACCTTAATGATCTTTAGTAGTTGCGGATGCTTGCTAGAGTTCCAATCATAACTGCATATGATCCAAGTAGAGAAAGTATGTTAGCTTATGCCTCTCCCTCAAATAAAATTGCAATACTGATAACCGGTCTAGTTATCGATTGCCTAGGGACAAATAACTTTCTCGTAACAAAAAGCTCTTTACTAAAACTAACTTAGTTGTGTATTTATCTAAACAGCCTCTACTTTTTATTTACGTGCTCTTTATTATCTTGCAAACCTATCCAAAAACACCTACAAAGTACTTCTAGTTTCATACTTGTTATAGGTAAAGCGAACATCAAGCGTGCGTAGAGTTGTATCGGTGGTTGATAGAACTTGAGGGAATATTTGTTCTACCTTTAGCTCCTCGTTGGGTTCAACACTCTTACTTATCAAAAACTGTTGTGATCCCCTATACTTGTGGGTTATCAAGACCCTCCGGTGCCCATCTTCTCCTATATGAAGTCTTTCGTCCGAAGAAAAATCATAAGCAAGCTTTCGGGACGAGACTCCGCCGCCGCGAGGCGGAACCTTGGCGGAACTAATATAGGGCTCCGGCAGAGTTGTTCTGCCGTGGACACTTCCCTCCGGGAGGGGGAAATCATCTCCATCGTCATCACCAACGCTCTTCTCATCGGGAGAGGGCAATCTCCATCAACATCTTCACCAGCACCATCTCCTCTCAAACCCTAGTTCATCTCTTGTATCCAATTCTTGTCTCCAAGTCTGGAATTGGTACCTGTAGGTTGCTAGTAGTGTTAATTACTCCTTGTAGTTGATGCTAGTTGGTTTATTTGGTGGAAGACCATATGTTTAGATCCTATATGCATATTAATACTCCTCTGATTATGAACATGAATATGCTTTGTGAGTAGTTACGTTTGTTCCTGGGGACATGGGAGGAGTCTTGCTATTAGTAGTCATGTGAATTTGGTATTCGTTCGATATTTTGATGAGATGTATGTTGTCTATCCTCTAGTGGTGTTATGTGAACGTCGACTACATAACACTTCACCATTATTTTGGGCCTAGAGGAAGGCATTGGGAAGTAATAAGTAGATGATGGGTTGCTAGAGTGGCAGAAGCTTAAACCCTAGTTTATGCGTTGCTTCATAAGGGGCTGATTTGGATCCATATGTTTCATGCTATGGTTAGGTCTACCTTAATACTTTTGTTGTAGTTGCCGATGCTTGCAATAGAGGTTAATCATAAGTGGGATGCTTGTTCAAGTAAGGATAGCACCCAAGCACCGGTCCACCCACATATCAGATTATCAAAGTACCGAACGTGAATCATATGAACGTGATGAAAACTAGCTTGATGATAATTCCCATGTGTCCTCGGGAGCGTTTTCCTTTATATAAGAGTTTTTCCAGGCTTGTCCTTTGCTACAAAAAGGATTGGGCCACCTTGCTGCACTTTATTTACTTTTGTTACTTGTTGCTCGTTGCAAATTATCCTATCAGAAAACTATCTGTTACCTATTATTTTAGTGCTTGGAGAGAATACCTTGCTGAAAACCGCTTATAATTTCCTTCTGCTCCTCATTGGGTTTGAAACTCTTACTTATCGAAAGGACTACGATAGATCCCCTGTACTTGTGGGTCATCACAAAACCAGCCATAGCCAGTTCAGGAAATTTCCTGCAATTAGGTTTTTGGATATGTTGAGTAATTAGGCATAATTTCCATGATTAATTCCAGAATATTAAACATGATGATTGCAACTACTAACACGTGAATCTCGAACATACTAGATGCACTAAACAACATAAACAGTAGCAACACAACATCGCAAAACATGAAACTGGCAAACATGTTTAACCAATGAACTGGGACACTGCAGTTATACCGATCATTCGTAAATGAGATAGTTGTTGGTGCAATGATGTTGTTGATGATGACGTTGGGGAAGAACGGTCGCAAAAGACGACAATGTATACGATGAAGAACAAGACCGCTCGACTTGGACGGTAGGCGAGTCGTGATGAAGATAGCGAGCAGTCGCGTGTGTTCTTCCCAAAAACCTAATTCGCCCTCTCCCGTACAAGATCACAAAGCTGAGTGGTTCTGGAGACCTTCTCTCCCGTTCGCCGGTGCACGCCGGCGCTCGGGATGGAGTAGACTATGGTGGCGATGCAAGGAATGAGATGTGGCAAACCTAGATTGGTTTCGATGTGTGTTGCGGCGCCCGCAGAGTGTCGTTTTATAGCGGTTCGGAAAATCCTAACGGGACATAAAGACAAAAGTTGTCTCGGCTCAAGGCTTGAATTCACGTTACGCGATCACGACATGTCAAGCGAGTGGCGGAGGAGGAGTGTGTCGGGGTCACGATCCTGACAATGAGTACTAGGGGTACGAATAAGAGGGGCATAGCCTAACTACGGCGCAAGTGTAACACTCGGTGTTTAACGAGTGGTGCAGATAAAAGCCCTACGTCTCGTGTCTTGAGGCTTGATTTGATTTGGTGGGTATGGTTACAAAGATTGCTCGTGCCTGGCTGTGGAGTGTGGTGCGGCTTATATAGAGTGCGCCGCAGCCCCATGTCTCCCATGCCACCGAGGCATTTAATGATACTAAATGGGTCAGTTACTAGTATAATGAGCCTCTACTATGGCAGTTACAGGTAACAGTAGCTATGACTCTACTTAATGGACGACTTAGGATTCCTCGACCATTGTAGCTCCCACGACACCCTCATTTCTTCTATGTTCGAGTGGTCGCCCATCAGCCAAGTGACGTGTGGTCGTCTGAGTGTTGTCGAGTTGTCCGAGTGGACTTCCTGATGTAAGCATCCAAATGTTGGCATGGTCCAGCGACCTACCTATGATGGCGATGGGCCCCATGTGGGTCCTGAATGATGGGTCCTTGACCCTACCTGTTTGTTTCGGCCAATTAGATTGATTTATCTTGCAATGGGAGAGGTGCTTTGTGATGGGTTCAATCTTGTGGTGCTCTATATCCCTGTGATAGAAATGAACAAGACATGTATTTGTATTATTGCCATTAAGGGTAAAACGAAGGGGTTTACTTATATTGATTGGGTTTACTTTGTTTACATCTTGTCATCTTGTTTAAGGCGTTACATTGTTTTATACTTGATACCATAGATGTGTGATGAATAGTGGTCGATCAATGGAGTAATAGTAATAGATGAAGGTAGGAGTTGGTCTACTTGTCTTGGAAGTGATGCCTATATACATGATCATTGCCTTGAATATCGTCATAACTATGCGCTTTTATATCAATTGCCAAACAATAATATGTTCATTAACCATATGCTATGTGCTCGAGAGAGAAGTCTCTAGTGAAATCTGTGGCCCCGGGTCTACTTTTATCATATATAAAAACACAAAAACATCTTGCTGCAAATTTATTTCTTTTATTTTGTTTTATAATTTACTTTATTATCTACCACTACAAGATTTATCCTTGCAAGTAACCGCCGATGGGATTGACAACCCCCTGATTTCCGTTGGATGTAAGTATTTGCTTTTGTGTGCGCAGGTGCTGCTAACGAGGTTCTGTGTAGTTCTCCTACTGGATTGATAACATTGGTTCTTAACTAAGGGAAATACTTATCTCTATTGTACTGCTTCATCCTCTCCTCTTCGGGGAAATCCCAATGCAGCTCACAAGTAGCAATGATGCCCCCATGGGGGCGATGATGCAGGAACCTCGCCGTCATCCGATATGGAAAGCCCGAATCTGGTGTTTCCCCCAAGGCACACAGGGAACACGAATCACCCCATAAAGCCCCCAATGAGGTAACGACACCCGTGGGCGCCACCATTGGTAGTTTTGGCCAAAGCCGAACCAAGCTTTCGTTGGCAAATTCACGCCCATCGCTAGCTGGACCACCAGATCAACCTCCGCCATCATCCAGCATGCCCATGGGTGATGTCTGCCGCCGAGAAACTGCACAACTGGAGCCGCACCACCGTCCGAAACTGCCGCCCCGCCTAGGTGAGCCATTGGCAATGGAGGGGCCCTCACTGCTGCCCCGCCAACGCCAGATAACACACACGTCCAGGACACACTAGTGGATCTCGACCGCAACCGCTTCCCGGAGCCACAATGGAGGAAGGCCCTGCTGCCGCCATCATCCCCCGCATGAGCTTTGTCCCGTGGAGCTCCGGTGACGACGAGGAGAGGGGCGGCGGTGACTCGAAGCCTAGATTAGATCGGGAAGGAGGAGATGGGAGGGAGGGGGTCGAGGAGGGGGGCGGCGGCCAGGCTTCTCATTCTTAATTCACACATAGATTACAATCTTTTTAGAATCATCTGTTAGGTTGGCTAATCAATGTATGGTGAATCAAAAGGATGTAGAGCAATTGAACTTACAATATTTGGATTTTCTAAAAGTTGAGAATCATGATGTTTTGAATTCCTAAAAGTTTTTTTGAATGCTTTCAAATTTCAAAATTCATAAGGCTATCGCACAATTTATTGAATGTCTACACATAGATTTCCAAAGTTGGGCAATTAAAGAAAAGTTGTCAAAAAAAGAAGAGTTAAAAATTGTAAACTTACCTAAAGGGTTGTCGAAATTCAACAGCTCAACACTCGAAACAGGCGCGAACCAACCTGTGGTTGGATGGTTAGAGGGACTGTGGTATCCCCAGCCCACCAGGGTTCAAATCCTGGTGCTCACATTTATTCCTAGATTTATTTCAGGATTTCCGGCGATGCGCATTTAGCGGGAGGAGACGTTCCCGTCGAAGACGAGGCGCCTACGGTGACTTCGTAAATTTCAAGATGATATGCCGGCTTAGTCTCTCGGAGGTGCTCAAAGGGGTAGGGTGTGCGTGTGTGCGTTCATAGGGGCGAGTGTATGCGCGTGTATATTAGCACTTGTGTCTGTACTGATGTTCAAAAAAAACACTCAAAACAGGCTTTTGCCCCCTTTATAAATAAAGGCACAAACCAAACAAAGTACATGACGAAAGATACAAGGTGGTGAAGTGACCCTCTTACAAAGCATATCCCAGGCTACCTGGAACGCGAAGAAGGCAAAGCAACTAGGCTACCGAAGGAGATCACAGGAGAAACTGAGAACGATCCCATGCAACACCCTAGGACACCTAAGCTCCACGACAATGCCCTGAAGAGGTAGAACGGACCAAAGCATCATCACTGTCTAGCCACACCGGACAAGGGTCTTCACCTGGAAGTCTGACGAGGAGAGGAGATCCACGATAACATCTTCCCTAGCGGCCGGCTGCCCCCTCTCAACATTATTGGATTGTCTCATTCATCTACATAGTCGATTCAATATGACATGAAACACCAGTAGTAGTCTTATAAACACCTAATTGTGGTGAGTCGTAAAGTGGACAATCAAGCCGATGTATCTTTTCTTTGGGAATCATTGTGAGTTTTGTGTGCCCTCCTCTGATTTTATTTTGAAAGCAATTTTTCGTTGCGTTTTATGTTTATCGGGGGAAGAACACCCGACGGATTCTTTAGAAAGAGGATGTTCATAAACGGGACACATGGTGATAGATTTTGATCCAAGTAGTCGAGTGAAAGTCTTTACAACGAGATGGATCCAACTTGTACCAAATAATTGATCCGAGTGACCCGGGGTGAAATTCATAATGCCTTGCTACTAACAATTTCTCCGAGAGACAGAGAATGGATGAAGGGGCATTCGGTCGAACACATTGCGTGCCATCCACGTGGACGACGACTGTTGGGGTTTAAAAGAGAGACGAGGGCCCCTTCCCTCTCGTGAAACTCAAACGCATCCCGCCCGCCAGCAAAAAGCAACTGACAACCGTAACCAACCGTAACAGAATCCCTTTCTTCCTCTGCAAGCTCCCCTCGCGGCCATGGGCTCCGCCGCCGCCACCTCCTCCTCCTCGACGGGGTCTGCAGCCACCGCCGCGACCCTGCCCGCTGCCGCCTTCTCCGCACCCGAGACCACCGGGTCCGGGGCCTCCTCCTCGACGGGTCCCGCCACCTCCGTGGCCCCGCTCGCCGCCGCCTCCTCCTCCGCGCTCGAGCCTACCGCCTGCGCGACGCTGTTCGCCGGTTCCACCTCTTCCTCCACGGCCGCGCTCGACTCTACCAGCTGCACGGCGGTCTTCGCCGGCTCCACCTCCTCCGCCGCGACCGCGCTCGAGTCTACCCCCTGCACGTGCACGGCATTGGACTAAAGTGAAATCTGCGAGCATTCAATAAACAGGAGAAGACAAGGCAATATGGGCTCTTTTATCAGATAAACAATAATGCATATAAGAGCCACTTCAACAATTTAATCAAGGTCTTCTCCTACTGACCCCCAAGGTCTTCTCCGTCACGACCACGGCTTCATCCTCGGCGACGGCGCCGGCCACGCCCAATACCGCCTTGCTCCGGTTTATTCCGCCTGGCTCAGGTTGGTACAACTCTCAACTCTCAACGCCGCCTTGCCGTTTCTTCGATTTGAATCACCACGCACGCGCGCGCGTCTTGTTTGTTGCTAATCAACCAGTGATTTGGGTGATTTTGGGTTGCTGTTAGTTTTCCTTCTGCAATTTAATGCTGTCAATTCTCTTTTCCGTTTGGTGCATCAAATCAACTAATCGCTTACAATATTTTTGCATTGGTGGCTAATGGAAGAATTAACAAGAAGTGCATCAGATTCTAGTCACTTAATTCTTGCCGTAATTCTTGATGTATACATTTTCTGATTTGTCAATCAGCTAGTTAGCTACAGTATACCTTGATCAGGGAAATCTTAACCTGTGGTTCTTGGATAGGTCCCTTTTTTAACCCTTTTTATCTGAATCCCAGGAAGAAGTAGATGAGCCTAGTTTATTTAACAGGCATGCTATCTTATTAAATCAGGGGAAAATTAATGCCTGGATAGCTGCTGTTTTCTTTGTCAGTGGATGTTCAGGGTGGACACGGCGATTTTGGTGATTTACGGTTGCTGTTAGTTTTGCTTCTGCAATTTTAATGCTGTCAATTCTCTTTCCCGTTTGGTGGATCAACTAATTGCTTACAAATCCAGCAGGCACGAATGCTTAATTGTACAGATTTGTTTGACTGACTTCCTGAAATCTAGCTCCGTATCTGTTTCAGGGAAAGTCGATGGTCAAAGAATTAACCTCTGATAGGTCTCTTTTGTAACCCCTTTTTATTTGAATCCCAGGAAGAAGCAGATGAGCCTAGTACCTTGAACAGGCATGCTGTCATATTAAAATCAGAGGAAAGTTAATGCCTGGATAGCTGTTTTCTTTTATGAAGTCAGTGGATGTTGATCAAGTCCCCCTTTGTCAATGAGTTACTGATTCCCGTTAATTAGAAATAAGAGAAAGTTTTGCTATGTCGAACCGTGCCTGCTGTTAGGAAATAAGCTTATTGTTTCTTGCATCAGGGAAGAACTTCACCATCTTTCCTTGATGAATGAGTTATTGATTCCCGTTAGAAATAAGAGAAAGTTCTGTCGCATCAGGTGGCGTATTGTCAGGGTTCGACAACTAGTGCATAATTGATGAATGAGCTAAGTGCATTATATTGGGTCCATTAACATGATTCTAATCAATTAATTCTTGCCTCAAGGTTAGGGCGAACATTCACTGTTTGCTCAATTTGCTAGTTAGAAACAGTATAACTTGATCATGGAAATTCGATGGTCAATTCGATAGCGAGGAATGCTTATTTATACTAATGTTGTTGAATTAATATTCGTCGAGCAAATCATGACCTGTGGTTCTGGGATATATTCCTTTTTGAACGATCCGAGGAAGAAGTAGATAAGCTTAGTTTCTTACTTTGTTATAAAGGCATGCTGTCTTCTTAAATCAGGGGATAAATTGTCTCCTCGATTGCTGTTGTAACCAGTCAGAAAATAATATTGTTTTATTCTTGCATTATGGTTAACCGACTCACTGCTGGAATTGGTGTGCATCAGCATTTGGGCATGTGCTGGACCCCTATGCCGTGTGCCCAGCTGACACGGTGTTCCCAGCGCTCCTGAGCTGCCCTGTGGCGCCTTCGCTGCAGGCACAGCTTCCCGACAAAGATGCACCTGTGGACACGAGCCCGGTGTACGTCAAGGGGGATCCGTTTGCCAAGACGATGTACCAGGATAGTGAAGTCGGGCCCAGGAAGCGAAGCCGTGATGAGGAGGATATTATACCTGTGGCAGAGCTCAACAAGGTCATCAAGAACGTGGCGGAAACTGTTTTTGACGAGCAGCATAGGAGTTTTGAGTACATGGACAGGGACTGGCTTACAAAGGGCGAGTATGAAACGTTGGAGTTCAGAAAGAAGGCTCACCCACCTCAGTTCTACGAAGTCAAGGTAGTTATCTGCTAGTCTCTTATTTCACCATCTTCTTCTCGTCTTACTGCTGCCGAATTCATTTGCGCGTCTTTGCAGAAATCAAAGCGTGGCGGACTTAAGCTCGGACCCCGACCTGGTAAAGCAACCAAACCGAGGATTGGGATCAATGGTTTGGGGCGGATCGGGAGACTTGTGGCCAGGCTTATTTTGCGCAGCAAGAACATGGAACTAGTCGTCGTTAACGACCCTTTTCTGAGCGCAGATGTCATTGTATGCCACCTTTATGTTTTTGTTCATAATTGAGTTACTATATTTGTTGTTTGACTTACTGTGCATCAATTGGTGAATTTGCAGGCTAGATCCCTAGAGGACATGCCTCCTGATTTATTCCCTCCCACCAAAGTTCTAGCTATTTCGTATGAATCTCCATTTTGTCACTAAATTCAGTTACATTTACAGGCCACCATTTCAAGTACTAAGCCCTAACACGTCGTTTCCAATCTTAGTGAGCCTGAAAAAATACCCTAGGGCCATCTCGGCGCAGACTACGTCGTGGAGAGCACTGGAATATTCACTGACACGGATACTGCCAGCTCTCACTTGATGGTACATACCACTGGTTTTTTTGTTAACTCGAAAGCTATATATTTACTTATTTAGCTGTTCAGCATGATCAAAACAGTAAACCAGTATAGTAGGGGCTGTTTCTTTTCTCAGGTTTTTATTGGGTTTAATAATCTCAAAGTTCGCGGATGTACATTTCCTATCTGTATCTCGAAGTAAAGAAACATGCATTTGTCTTGTGTGCTAGGGTGGCGCCAAGAAGGTTATCATCTGTGCTCTGAGCATTGAAGCTCCCACATTTGTTTACGGTGTCAACGAAAATATTTACACGCCAGATATTGGCATCATCTCAATTGCTGATACCACTACAATTTGTCTTGCTCTGCTCGCCAAGGTTTACTAGTTTCATCCTCTGTTTAGCTGCTAGCTCTTTGCCTCAATTTGGTTTGTATAGTTGCTGATTACTTTGAATTTTTTTTAGATCCTCCACACTAAATTTCTCATCAGAGAGTGCCATGTGACTATAACCGGACCATCCTCTAGTGCTGCAGAAATTGTCAGGGTAAGAATCAACATAGTATTTATGTGTTATTATCATCTTAAAAAAATTGATATTACAGTATCTGTTCAGCAGACGTCCTGATTGTTACATTTGGTAAACTGCAGGCACTCAGTTCCGCTATTCCTGATATAGTCGACAGGTTCCATGTGACGGTGAACCATGATCCTCAGGTGAAGCTGTCTTGTGTGGAAATGGCGGTTAGGCTTGACGAGTGTGCTGACTACGAGATGATCAAGGATTCTGTCAGGTAAGTTCAATGCTCAGTTGGCTGTCTAGTGACTTTTCCTGGTCTGTTATCAAGTCATACTTGTGAATTCTCACCTGGAACTGCTATTTTCAACAAAGGATGGACATTTTTATCGGAATTTGGTAATTTGTGTACCCCTGGTAATGTGCAATTCTGTCAAGTTGCTAGTATCTCTGTTCCCAAGTACATTTTTTACTGAGAGGTATATTATAAATGTCTTCTGGAACTTGTGTTTTCGACAAAGGATCGGCATGTTTTTTGAAACTTTGGTAATTCCATGTACTCTTCGTCTTGTATGTATGAAAGATTGCAAGCAAAACTGCAAGCATCTTTGCTTCAAAGTGTATTATTTACTGAAATGTGTGTTGCTGTACTTCGCAGGAAAGAGTCTTCATCAAAGGAACTTCACTATGTACTAGCTAACCTGGAGGGAGGAGTGGGGCTCAAGGCCACAGATTATTTAGGAGATTGCAGGTAACTGTGTCAGTAGTCACCATGTATATATCATCATGTGCTGGCGTGGTTTGGAGGCATTCGTTCATCAGCTGCTTGAATGGCCTTGACAAACGCAGGTCGTGCTTCTTTGATGCCGATGCTGGAGCTATGCTGGGGGACGGTTCCTTCAAGCTCTTAGCATGGTTCAACCACCAGCGCAGCTACGGGTAATTATCTTTTATCATCACGCACACAGATTGTTCAGAGGAAAACGTATAAAACCCATCAACTGTGACGTTTCTGAATCGCCTTGTTCTATAACTTCTCATGTACCTTGTGTTGCAGCCAGCGCTGCACTGACATGATTCTACACATGGCGAAGAAGTCTAGAGTTGATTGAGGAAGAGCTTCTATGACAGAAATGCGAAGAGTTTAGAAAACACAGCCCTCTGCTTGTACTACACACATGAGAAGAGACGGTGTATGTTAGTCTCCTATAGCTCGCTAGTCAGGCCATGCCAAAGGTTGCCTGTTATTTTGCAAATATATTGAGTGCAGGTCAGCAATGTGGCTGGCTGTTTGTATTAAATACAGATGCAAATTAAATGCTGCCATTGCCGTGTAGAGTCTTTGCAAATTCTTCCTCATGAACTACATCGGCTGTTGGTAGTGTGCTGATGGTTAAGGTGAAGTCAATGTACAGTTTTGTTCATGTGCCAACAAGTTCTGTTCATTTGCCTTGTTTTTGAAATTTGTACTTCGTTCGGCCCAAAATAAGTGTCTCAACTTTGTACTAACTTTAGTGTAAAGTTGTACTAAGTTTGAGACACTTATTTTGAAACGGAGGGAGTACAAATTAAGACTGGATATAAAAACGTTGAAACTTGTCTTGAATTTTGTTGTCTTCACACCCACCATACAGTTTTGAAAGTTACCGCAACTCATCTTCAAACTCTCGGCCGAAACGATGAAAGTTTATTTATCTGGAAACTTGCCAATTTCTTGAAACCTGATAGCAACCCACATAATAGTCATTATATTATACTCCCTTCGTAAACTAATATAAGAGCGTTTAGATCACTAAAGTAGTGATTTGAACGCTCTTATATTAATTTACAGAGGGAGTACATTTGAATAACTAGCAAAGTGGATCATGCAAATGCACTGGCAGTAATTTTTAAGTGAATGTCATTTTCTTTGTCCAACTACTTATATATAGTGAGATTACATACATTATAGAATCTAGTTAGATATTTTATTATTCATTATTAGTATTATTGTTATTGTTATTATTACTACTCCCTCCGTCACAGTTTACAAGTCCTACGCGTATACCTAGGTTGCCAATTTTATCATCCTAATATAAACTATATAACACAAAAATTATACCTTTTGAAAATAGAATATCTGAAGTTTATATTGGTATATTTTTTGTAATATATGACTTGTATTATGTTGGTCAAATTGACAATCTAGGGGTACGCGCACGCCCTGTAAACTGAGAGAGAGGGAGTACTACTATCACATGATTGGTATTTAAAATCAACCAGATCCCAAACATTGAATATTAATGCAAATTTAACACTTCGAGGCCATTCCTGTTCAACATTTAGATATCATTTGCAATCCAAAATGAAGTAATTTTTTCTTGGCATCACCATCAGTTTAATTGATGTACTCCCTCCGTCGGGAAATACTTGTCATCAAAATGGATAAAAAGGGATGTATCTAGAACTAAAATACGTCTAGATACATCTCCTTTTATTCATCTTGATGACAAGTATTTCTGGACGGAGGGAGTATGTGTTAGTGTCACTCACAAGCATGAACCCCATCAGTTCAAATGATGTGTGTGTTGGTGTCACTCACAAGCGTGAACACATATAACCAAATTGACAGTAGTTTGTGGGTGAATGCTACCTATGTAGGCATCTGGATATTTACAATTCAAATGGTTCATAACCTCACAAATCGTATTCAAAATATATTATTGCCTGTTGTAGCATTTCAACACATTAGCAAATCAGAGCAGATAGTCATACCAATGCAATGTGCAATACTTCAGCTCCATCACATCCACCAGCAATGTTTATGCCTAGAAGCATAAAACTTCAACTGATGACAGTGCCTAGGAAGAAGCAAATGGATGATGGAAGGCACAAGTAAGTCTACATAGTTGAGCCAACAAACGTGACTTGAGAAAAATAAATCACTTTTTATAGATGAATTATGGCTCAATTTTTATACTTGCAATATAAAAAAACATCTATAAATGCAAAAAAGATTCCTGAAAGCAATATACTTAGATACTTCATAATGAAAGAATTGCATCTATTTTAGATGCATGGAATGCTCTGAAAGCAATTTGCTTAGATACTTCATAATGAAAGCACTGCATCTATTCTCTTCTATATGCAAGGAATGTTCTGAAAGCAGTTTACTCAGCTACTCCCTCCGTCCCATAATATAAGAGCGTTTTTTGACACTAAAGTAGTGTAAAAAACAACTAATGATAATTTAAGTCTGTCTACCTAGCAGAGGGACAATTGTTGATTAAGCTTAATTGTTAGTGACTTAAGAAGCACAATATATGTGTTTGAGCCATGTAGAAAAAAATAATTGAATTGGGTTACTGCTACAATAGAAATATTGAGTATGAAAAGTTACCTGGTGAATAAAACCCTATGAAAGGATGGTAGTCAGTGATATAATATGCTTCATGAATTATCTTGGATTGCATTGACCTAAATTGAACCATATAGAACTTGACGTCCACATATATAAAAAACACATCAGCATCCTCTGAATATCCTAGTATGGTTTCCGCGCCTCTGACAATCTGAGGAGGGAGCGCAAGAATATTATGCATTTCAATGGTCTTCCACTCCATCCATGTGGCAACACCATGATCATTGATTTTCCTCTGCCATATTTGAAAGTGTGGATAAGATAATACGACAAAGCCAACAACGCCATCCTCAACTTGGATGATCTGACTATGGAGGAAACAATTTTTAACCGGTGGCCCACTGAGCACAGCTAGACTTTGCTCCACCAAATCAAACACAAGCATGTCATTCCTTGTAGTCAACCAGTAGAATGCATTACCGATAAGTGACGCAGGTCTATGAGCATTAATAAGACGACATGGGGCAGCTGTTGAGATGAGGTTGCCCCATGCATTGGTCTCCGAGGAGTAGACACATGCGAGGGCTTGACGTTCGTCTCTATACATGATCACCAAGACCACCTTAAAGGGGCTGGAGTGACAGCCGCCGTGCACATGGCCCTGGTCGTTGGCAGCGCAGAGAACCGCCCCGTTGATGCAAGCACGGAGGACTGTTTTGAACACCGGCGGAACGGCCAAGCGGCGCTGCTCGCCAGTGATAGGGGTGCACACGACGAGCTCTGTGCGCACATGGTCAATCACGAGGACGCGACCGTGTCGGCACCCAAGCACATAGCTCTCTGAGGAGGTAATGCTGCCTCCAATGTTAAAACGCTCACGAGGGATGCGATCGGGAGCATCGAGGATGGAGGTGAACACAATATTGTCACGTTGGTACTCGAAGAAGCCTAGGAGGGGCGGTTTCCGGTGGTGTGCGTAGAAGCTGCGGAGGAAGCTGGGGTCTGTGGCCATGCGCCGCCATCGCTTGCAGACCGCGGAGGCGCGCGGGAGGGAAGATGGTTGTGGCGGGAGGCGGAGGAGGATCTCCCACAGGAGGTCCTCGTCGTCCATCACGGAGGCCGTCGAGCTGCCCTCGCTCTCGCTCATGGCGGCGGGACGTACGAGGAACGGGGATCGAAGACGTATGCTGGGGGTAAAAGCAAAGGTTGGATTTCTTAGGCCCGATTGGAGACTATATATATCGTACGATGATTGATCTGTGGCACACAACTGGCCAAGCAACCAAAACAAACGTGGGCACCATCGTACGATGATTCCCTTTTTTTTTCTTGGCTTGGTAACATTGAGCCCCGCCCCGTGGAACCAACCGCCGTTCGTCGGAGGATCATGGTCCGCCGTGGAAAGTCTTATGATGCGGTTTGCGCTCGTATTTTCGTCTTTTGCTGGGAGTCTACGCTCAGTGTTCAAAATGTTACGTACTGCTAATGTCAAAAACGCTAGCTCTTATATTATGAGACGGAGGGAGTACTATTTTTTCTCTTTGAATCTGATGGGCCTGAAGGGTTTGAAAAGATAAATTAGACCAGAAACAATTACAGTGGAAATCCGATGTCTAGTTAAGACAAGCATTCTGTTTTTTCACTCAAGTGAGCAAAACAATTGTAAATGAAATCCAGTGCCACGAGAAAGGAGCAAAGCCAGGACTCCTGTAAGAGGTTGTGCAAGATAAAGTGACACTCAGCAAAAAATTTGGAAATCAAACTAGTGTTACCCATCACCAACTGATGCTCATATACGGTGTGGCTGGCCGCGTGCCAGACGGTGGCATGCGGCTTGATCCGGGAAAGTCATGGATGCTGGAGGTGCCCCTTGGTGCCACGACTGGTGGGCAAAGAATTTGGGCACGAACGGGCTGCTCGTTCGATGGCAAGGGCAACAGGTCATGCCAGACGGGCGACTACGGCGGCTTGCTCGCCTGCAAGGGGCCATGTCAGCCGCCCAGGACGCTCGAAGAGTTCACGAGTGGCCAGTTCAACAGTACAATTTTTTTCGACATCTCCCTTGTCCAAGGTTTCTTCAACGTATCCATGGACTTCCTGCCAGTGCCAGCCTAGGGAGGGGCAGGGTGCAGGGAGCACGCTGCACAACCAACATCACTTCGCAGTGCCCGGGCTAGCTTACCACCCCCCCCCCGGGG
>NC_041384.1:38336427-38337446 GCF_002162155.2 Triticum dicoccoides | reverse complement strand
TGGGGTGCAACAATCCTTGCATGGTGTTCAACCAGATCAAGTACTGCTGCACTGGGAAGTTGAGCAGTTGTGAACCCACCACCTGCTCGTTTTTCTTCATGCAGATGTGCCCAAACGCCTAAGGCTACTCTAGGGATGATAGCTCAAGCACCAGATTCACTTGCCCAACAGGCACCAACTACCAGATCATCTTCTGTGCCTTGAGCGACCTGACATCTTCTACCCCAGATCCTCCTGCACCTGCGTGCCAGGGCCAGATTATCATGGGCATAACTAAGGGCCTCTCTTACCTTCATGAGGAGTGCATGAAGAAAATTGCTCATTTGGATGTCAAGCCACAAAATATCCTCTAGATGAAAACTTCAATGCTATGCTTTCTGATTTTGGACTATGCATCTAATTGATAGAGACATGAGCCAAGTGGTTACTAGAACGAGAGGCACACCTGGCTAGTTAGCTCCAAATGGTTGACATCGCACATTACAGAAAAGGTTGATGTGTATAGCTTTGGTATTGTGGTCATGGAAATCATCAGCGGAAGAAAGAATGTCAACTCGTCCTGGTCTAAAGAGAACCTGCATCTTATTACCATGTTGGAAGAAAAGGTTAAGACTAATCGGTTGGTGGATTTGATTGAAAAGGACAGTAACGACATGCAAACACATGAGGTAATTCAGATGATAAAGCTTGCAATGTGGTGTCTGCAGATTGATTGCAAGATAAGGCGTCAAAATGTTTGAGGGTGTCAGTCTTGGAAGGTATCAAGAATGCAGAGACCAACATAGAGCACAATTTTGTTGTTACAAATCCAGTAGATTTTGCTATTACTATGAATGTGAGCTCCTCGGTTGCACCTCTAGCTTGGGATGTATCAGGTCGTAGGTGAACTGATAATCCTGACAAGATATATCTAGATTATGGCAGGAAAAAAATCCAGTGTGTTTCGATTACACAAGTACTGTTGTGCTTAGGAAAGCGTATTATATATGACATTTGAATTTCAGCCTTTAATATGTACT
>NC_041384.1:38323898-38336200 GCF_002162155.2 Triticum dicoccoides | reverse complement strand
ACCATGGTTACCACAAAATACAGACCAAATACCATTTGAAATTTTCAAATGTAATTCGCATTCAAATATTTGGCGGAAGACAAATAACTAAGGCACTATACGTTGATCGTTTAAATTCAAAATTTTCAAAAAAACTATCGATTCTTTTTGCTGGAAAGGCCCGTTTACCGAGGGGGCCCGAAAAACTCGGTAACCACGCGGTAACTCGAAATATCGAGCGGTAACCAAAACCTTGCTTGTCGTTCGTCAAGATACATCCGTTTGAGCGACAAGTAATTCCAGACGAAGGAAGTATGACGTAAGATGTATGACTGAGACACAAGTCACATACACAGCTAGCGTATCCTACGACAAGCCAGACATGGAAAGACCAACCATGCCTAGAGGGTGCCGAGTCTGACTGAACTATCTCTGCTACTGTTGTGACAATGTAGTGCTCCCTATTATCAGGGTATATGACATCAAATTTCATATCATTTTTGCAAATCTAGTCAAATAGAAGTTGTGCTGCTTAGCATGCCACTGGGGTGAATTCAAGGCGCAGTCGAGTAACCATTCATTCCCTCGCTGCCGAGTGCTCGGAATCCTATGCACGAGTAGTTAGTTGATTGGTAGGATAGTCCTTGCACAAAACGGTAAGTGGCATCATAGGCATATTCCTATGAATCAAACTTTCCATAAAGAGAGAACAAAAAGTAAGCTTCACTTTCAAAAGAAGGCAGGGAAAAGAAAGGGACATCCTCAACTGCAAGGAGCAAAAAGAGAACAATACTAAGAAAATGGCATGGAGTTCCTCTGAGTAAAGCAAAAGGAAAAGCAAGGCTACAATACATACAGTCCAAAGGACGGCAACCTTGGTGATGCTAAATCAAAGAGACTGGCTGGCTGCTGCTTGACGAAAATCTGTGTCAAAACTACAATAAGGTTGCAAAACTTGGGTGTGCTTGTGCAACACTACTGAGATAGAAACAACATCATGGAGAGATAACGCATAGCGTCCAGGATTATCATTAGGCTAAACAAGCCACATGTAGGGTAAACCGATAGAAAGTTCTGCTCCCAATATGTGTGTCGCGGGCTCCCTTCGCCGATTTCATCTGGGGGTGCGCTGCGCCGTCCCGTGTGCGGTTCTTCGGGTGGCTTCTCGTTCAACGGAGGGTCCACACGAGGGACGTCCTGCTAAGGAAGACGATTGTGACGGCTACGGAGGCGGCGTGCCCCATCTGCCCGCACACGCTCGAGACGGCTGATCACCTTGTCTTCGACTGCCCCCTCGCCCGGTCGTTCTGGCGGGCTGTGGGGGTGGACGTGGTCGGGAAGGGGTACCATGTTGGTGCACTTCGGGACCTCGACGTGCGGGGGCAGCCGGTGATACTGCCCACGCCTCCTTCACTCTCCTGTGCTGTTGGCAACTGTGGAAACACAGGAATGCCGTGGTGTTCCGAGGCGCTCCGTCTTCTCTGGCTCGTCTGCTTGGGTGCTGCCGGGAAGACTCGGTCCTTTGGAAAGGACGCTTGAAAGTGGCCGATCGGCCATCCGTAGATAGGTGGCTGCACGCGTTCTCGCGAGCAAGTTAGCTTTTGAGGTTGGGTGTGGCGCCTATGCCACCCCCTCCCCTCTCATGTGTAAAACTCTTCCCCCTTCCATGGGCTTGATGCAATAGAAAAAGAAAATGATTCAGGTGGAGGGCCTTGCCCTCTCCCAGTGACCTTCAAAAAAAAAATATGTGTGTCGCGATACTGCTCTTTATAATTCCTACAGAAATTAATCGGCTAGAGTATAGAGTATAGAACATCACTAAAATGAAATTCTGCCCATATACATGACTTGATTGAAATGTGAAAATCATCATGCGTCGATAAATTATACTATAATTGGTTTCAATAGTAAGTCCATGGAAAATCGGTAGTCTTGTTGTTAGGGATTTCTATCTCTCTGGACTTCATCATTCTGGCCATCAGCCCCTCGACTACATCTGAATCTGGCGCAAACATTGCATGGGTGATGCCAACCACACCAGGGTTCTGACTGTTGAGCACAGAGAACGTCGTCGCAAGACGGAGACCATAGTTCATGATGAAGTGAATCAAACCACGGGGAAAGATGAACACATCCCCCTCACACAGTCTCTTCTGAAACAGCTTACCAGTTGTGTCAAAGAAACCGGCCAGCACGCTGCCATCATGGACAAACATCATCTCCGACGCCCTTGGGTGAGAGTGGGGAAGCACTAACCCATAGGGGTCGATGTCGGTCCGTGCCATCGACATGCCAAGGGTGTTGAGGCCAGGGAACTCTGCGGCGGTGACGATGTATACCGATGACCGGAGAATGTTATCTAGTTTCCCGGCATGATTGAGAAGCAGTGTCTTGAAATCAGAAGCCAGTATGGTGCTAGGGTGCTTGCAGAGGAAACCGTTCATGAACAGCTTCCTTTCACCCTGAGGTGCCATAGGGCACACATCTTGAAGAGGTGGACCATCTGACAGGCTTGGTGGTGTATAGAGGCCAAGAAGGAGGACGTAGGAAAACAGGACAGTGAAGAGCTTCATCTCCTGGACGCGGAGATGGGAGTAGAAAATCACGGGTTTAAATAAAGTGATGAGAAAGGAGTGCAACCAAAGCCAAATCTGTGCAACCTGTATCAGATTTCTTGGAGTTCACTACAGAATTTGCTTCGGATTGTGGCCAAAGTAACAATCTCTGAATTGTGGCAAAAGGGTGAAGGTGTTAATATGAAGCTTTCCGATTCTAACGATGCCCCTAAGCCATTTGTTTCATCTCCAGGCTACCCTACGCTGCAAATCTAGATAAACTGTCACGCTGATGCTGAAAATGCTTCAGACTTGTTCACTTGGCAAGTCTTCAGTAATGCGTGCATTGTATATGGTGCTTGATTCTCAAGTCAATTAGCGTTCCCGTGGTAATTGTGATGGTATCTGAGGAGACGTTGATCGCCTACTTTGTATACTGGTAAAAATTGGCGTGTTTCAGAAATTGCTCCTCATTGATTGTTTAAAAACCAATGTGATGGTAGCTTCACTGCTTGTGAACATGGAATGATATACCGAAGGTAGTATGATAACATCTGATTTCACAGCAGTTCGCAAATCAGCAAACCGAAGGTAAGAAATTGTCACGGCGCATAGCGAGTCATCACCGACCAGTCGACATCACCGGAAGGAGGAGGAGAAGATTCACCTTGTGGATGCTGAGGAGCCCAAGGTCGACGGCGGACCCCGCGGGGACTCACCGGAGACAAATGTGAAAGTAGAGGAGAGCGGTGGCGTGCCACAGGAGCAAGCGGGCGAACGGACGGACGGTTCCGTGAGAGGCTCGAGGTCGCTGCCGCCGCCGCAGGCCGCGCCAGAGCTCCGTCGGCCGATGATAGGGAGGCAGAGGAAGGGGACCAAACCTCGCGCCCCGGGCCTGCAGTGGGTCCCCAGCGCACGATTAGCTCGCCAGGCAATCCCCTAAAAAAAAACAATTACTGCTAAAATGAGAAAATAAAATTGTAGAAACACAACGTCCATTTAAAATAATCCACCACATTGAAATGTATTATTAGAAAAAAGTTAAAAATGAGATGCAAAAAGTTGGTGCTAGAGAAACTTCCAATTTTTTTGTGTAACTTTTAGTTCATATCTTGTGGCCGGTGAGTAGCGAGCTGTTGAGTACGGGCGGCAAGTGCTCCATAGGGGACGGCTCCGCGCCACCGTCAAGAAGAGGAAGTAGCAAACGGAGGCGACCAAAGAGGATAGCGCGAACGCCAAGCGCCGCATCCTGCGGTGACCGCGACCCTTCGTCCCTGTCGTGTAGACACCACAGAGATGGCGAAGTCGGAGGGAAGGGCGCTGCAGTGAGGTGGCGTTGTGGATGGCAGGAGGAGGGGATGACCGATACAAGAGGAGGGGATAGAGGCGGAAAACCCTATTTTGCTACTCTTTGTGACAAGTTGTCGCTGTTTTGCAAAAGCGAGCGAGCGACTGTTCAGGGCTGGGCCAACCCGTTTAATGTTGCAGCTAGTACCAGTTTTTGGGAACCTTCTATGATGTTTCTAGTAGTTTTTTGTTTGTTTTGGGAACGTTCTAGATGGTTCCTGAACCGGTTTTTTCAGTTTCTCTTTCGTTTTTTCTTTTTCTCTTCTTCTTCTTTTTTTCTTTTCTATTTTCTATTTTCTGTTTCTTTTTGTATTTTCATGTTTTTTTATTTTCTTTGACTTTTTCATTATTTCTTTTTCAAAATAATTTTCTGTTTCTCAACCATTGTTATGGAATTAATAAAATGTTCAAATTTTTCTCACAGTTTTTTAGAAAATGTTTCTGTTTTCGATTTTTCTTCAGAATTCCAAAAAAAATACAATTTAAAAATTTGTTTGATGCTTTTAGAAAATGTTCAAAATTTCAGAAAAGATACGAATTTCACAAAAGGTTCTCTTTTTAAAATTTTGTTCACAAAGTAAAAAGTTCAATGATTTTAAAAACTGTTTCCCTTTTTTCAAAATTTGTAGACATATTCATATAAATGTTCATGTTTAAAAAATTGTTAAAAATTCAAAAAATGTTCATATTTATATTTTTTCACAAATTAAAAAATGTTCCCGTTTTCAAAATTTGTCCACAAATTCAAGCAATGTTACATTTTAGAAATTTGTTCACAACTTCAAAAAAATTGTTCGCCAATTCAAAAAATGTTCGGCTGCAATATCATTTTTTTCATTTTGTGAAAATTGTTCATAATTTCGATAAGACGTTCATGTTTTCACTTTTGTTCTTCTTTTTTGAAAAATGTTAACAAAAATTTGTTGGAAATTTCACGAACTGGTTTTAAGTTTTGTCGCCACTGTTAGTTTCTTTAATTTTTGCATTGTTATTCTTTCACTTGGGTCACCAATCGCCTTATCTATTGAAAAAATTGCCTTATCTATTGAAAGAATTGCCTGCTATGTGTTTGATTCTCGGTCTTTGCATTCTCTCTCCAAATCATCATGACTGCAAATTTAACTTAAAAATTGGAAGAAGGTCTCAGCAATTCTTACACTTATAACTTCAATCCAAACATGGTTATATAACAAAGCCACTCAGACTCCCATAGCCATCGGGTAGGTAAATGTTCTTTTATTGTTGCAAATGAAGCTTTTAAACTTTATAAACCTTTCATCTTGATGTTTGCCCTCTATCAGGTATTCGATTTGTCTAATTAAATAAAGGAATACACCATTTACAATTTTTGTTTTATTTTGGAACAATAGACAATAATAAGTTAAGTAAAGGAATGAACTAAAAAAATGAGATTATTATTTTAATCTTTATAGTAGGGGCCCCTGGTTGTAATTTCGCCATGGGCCCCCGAAATATCAGGACCAGCCCTGCTTGGGTAAGCCAGTCGCGGTGGCTAGCGCGGCGTTTTCTTCTACAGAAGGTGGTCATTTCAATCCCTATCGTGAACTGTTTTTGCGGTCTTTTATCTCGCGAAGAGAAACCAACGCAAATGGGCTGGCCCATGGTGATCAGCGCCCTGTGCGAAGGCGCGACTCCTTGCCGCAATAGGCGGGTAGGGTCGTGGAGACGCCACATCGGTTTGCCTGGCGGCGACACGGTAGGCCCAAACATAGCAAAATACCGACTCACAAATAGGCCCACCACCCGCCCAACACTCTCGGCGCACCTCAGGCCAAGATTTCCTGGGAACTTAGAAACTATACAGATACGCATTAATTAAGTTATATAATTAAGGTGAACGCTCTACTCCAATTGCTTCGCCCCATGTTCCTCTTTCTCTCCTGGGAAAGGCGATTTAGGCGGTGACCCTTCTACCCGCATCTTCGTGTGGCCGTGGGTCCTCTGCCTCTCTGGCAGTCGCTCCGGCGACGGGAGGGTAGGGACCCCACCGCTGCTGCTCCGACGAGTAGTTAGTCTGGGCTTCGTTTTTTTGCAGAGATGTCGCATCGGTGGCGGGATCGACGCCGTGTCAGAATAAATTTGCCTTGTTTCTACCCCACCTAGTGTTCTTCCAATCGATGATGCTGGGAAGCAGGTAGCCTCTCTTCTTGTCAGGCTCCGGATCTGGCGATTTTAGGTTGTGTCGGCTGGTGTTTCTCGTCACCCATGGTGACGGCAGCGGCCATGACAAAGTGTTCGGAGGATTTGAAGCGGGATGTGCTGATAGCAGTGTGCAGCGACGTCCATCTTCACCGATCGCATTAGTTGAAGTCGATGACGTTTGGATCAGGCGGACATGCGGATGATCTTCGGCCGACGAGCCACAAAGACTCGGCTCTTTCGTCTTGTGCTGTTATATTTCTTGATGATTGTGTTGTTATATTTCTTGATTTAAAATTCTTTGTGCAAACCTTCAGGTCTTATGTCTCTCTGTTTTTCTGTAAGGGTGTCCACATATGTACTCTGTGTACCAAATTTGTTCAATGAATACGTAGTGCTTGTTCAAAGAAAAAGTTATGCACTCCTAAAAAAAGTTATATAATTAATCATCATGAGGTAAATCCCTCAAAAAAAAATCATGAGGTAAAAGTAGAAACTGAAAAAGTAAAAGCATACGAATCGAGCCCTGTGTCTTCTAGGTCACGGGCGGCGCCTCCATTCCATTCCATTCCAATCCAAGCAGAGAGCAGAGATGAGCCGCCGCCGCAGCCCAGGCCTGAATCCCCAGACCCACGCCAGCCAGGCCGCGGCGAACGCCGGAATGGCCATCCGCCGTAGCCCGCGCCTCCACCCCCAAACCCCCGTGAGCGGGGAGGGCACCGGAGCGACCCGCCGACGCAGCTCGCGGCTCAACCCCCAAATCCACATCGGTGAGGAGGGCGTCGGGTTGGCCCGCCGGCGCAGCACCCGGCTCCACCGCCAAGTCCACGCGAGCGACGAGGGTGGCGCCGTAATCGGCCTCCGTCGCAGCCCGCGGCTCCACCCACAGATCCCCGTGAGCGAGGAGGACGCCGGAGTGACCCGCCGCCGCAGCCCGCGGCTCAATCCCCAAATCCGAGCGAGCGACGAGGGTGGCGCCGTGATAGGCCTCCGTCGCAGCCCGCGGCTGCACCCCCACCTCCACAGGAGCGAGGAGGGCGCCGGAGTGACCAACCGCCGCAGCACGCGGCTCCACCCCCAAGTACACTCGAGCGAGGAGGGCTCCGGAATTACACGCCGCCGCCGCCGCCGCCGCGGCACCTCTCCGGCTGCGCCTGCCTCCCTGCCGGACGACGACGATATGCTCCGGGAGATCCTCATGCGCCTGCCGCCTCAGCCGTCCTCCCTCCTGCGAGCCTCCGCCGTCTGCAAGAGCTGTCTGCGCGTCGCTACCGACCCCCGGTTCCTCCGCAGCTTCTCTGCGCACCACCGCAAGCCGCCACTCCTCGGCGTCTTTGAGAGAGATGACTACGACATCGTGTTCACTCCGGTCCTGGACCCTCCCGACCGCATCCCTCCGGAGCGCTTCAACACACGACAGCAGATACGTGGCTTCCGGAAGGCCGACCTGCTCGGGTGCCGGCAAGGCCGCATCCTCCTCCTGGAGATGGACATGGACTGGTTCATTGTATGGGACCCCATCACCGGCGAGCATCACCATGTCGACATTCCACCAGCGTTCGATAAGTTATCCTACCTCTACGGGGCTGTGCTCTGCGCTGCCACCGACCAGAGCCACATGCATGGCAGCTGCCACTCGAGCCCCTTTAATTTGGTCTTGATGTCCCCGTGCCAAGGCTACGAAGATGGTACTCCACCCATCGCTTGTGTATACTCCTCGGAGACTGGGGCATGGGGCAATCCCATCTCGACAACAAATCGATGTGAGTTTGCTCGATGTAATCCTGGGATCCTTGTTGGTAATGTCCTCTACTGGACGTCTAAGAGTGTGAATGCCAAATCAAAATATTTGAATTTGGATCAGCTCGGAGACGACATAATTGAGTTCGATTTGGATAGGCAGAGTCTTGCGGTGATCAAGGGGCCTCCAAGTCTTAATCATTCCACCACACATCAGATAATCCAGTCAGGGGATTGTGATGTTGGTCTTGCCATATTGTCTCATGGTAGATTTGAAATGTGGGAGAGGAAGGTCAGCTGTCACGGTGGTGCCACATGGTTCCTGCAGAAGATTGTTGAAATGCATACTGTTCTTGGGCGAGGGCTGAAGGATCGGTGAGAGCGGTCGAAATACTTGGGTATGATGAGGAAAATGGTGCAATGTTTTTATTTGTGGACAACAATGTCTACATGGTTGAAGCAATGTCAATGCAATCCATGAAACTTTATCAATGCAGTCATCACAGCTATGCCAATGACATTCATCCTTTCACAAGTTTCTATGCACCAGGTGACTGCTCATCATTATTCCTTGTGTTTTGGTAGTAACCTAATCTAGTAACGTTCTATATACTTGGTTGCTACAATACCTTCGTTGTGCTTCCCCAATGTCCATTAACAACTTAAACTTAGTTAGAAATTGTTCCTTTACTAGTTGCACAAACTTGTAGCTGTACTGTGTTTTTATGTCTTTGATCTTCAGAGATACCAAATCAAATGTCAAATGAGTAACTCAGCTGTTGTGTTTGGGTTCTCTAAGCTAGTTACATTTGTTTGTGGGGTACCATCTGTTTTGTTCTTGATTAATGTTATCTCTGTAACAAATAACTTTTCCTTAATCTATACTTTCTGAAATAATAGTTTTTTGTGCACTTGTTGAAGGTCCCTGCTGCAAGTGACTAGTACACTTGTATGCCACACAAAAATAAATTGGATTTCTTGTCTCTAGTAGGCTAGATTCATTTACAGCTGAACACCAAAAATCACTGTTGTTTCCACAATTTATTAGTTTGGGCATGTTTTGATTTTTGTATGCTTGATATATTGGATTAATTCTAGGCAGTTTTTCTTATGAGCTAAAGCTTTCATTATGATGTAACTTAATATTACTGTTCTCAGGAATGGTCTTCACATTTTAAAACAGACGTGATCTTGTTTATATGTTGTTAGCATCAAAAGTGGGTTATAACTATCTATAAGAAACTATGAGAGCTAAAATGATTTGTTATTCTGAAGTTATGTTTGTTGCTTTATCTATTATCTATGTAACTGAATCACTATTGCCTTCGCCTATCCATATGTTCCTTGTAGCTTTTGTTTATTGCCTGACTTCTTATGCTTCTGGGCGTAGCCATTCCTGGTGGACGTGGCGGAGCTGGAATGCTGCATGATATGTAGGATGACTGTCTAATCTTGTGTGGTAATATGCTGGAATGGTCCTAAAGGTAACACCATCTTCAGGATATAGTTTGTGAGATCTGGATTGTTTGGTTTTTTTGTATGGAAAATATCTGTCTGCCAATTCAGGTAGCTTGCATCTCACAAACTATTGCCCATTCGGCTATAGGGATTCATGCATGTCAATAGCACATACACAAATTTTAAACGATGGTGGCCAAGGCAAAATGAATGTCCCTTTTGGGTCGTAGCTTGTAAATGATATCCAGATGTGCACATAGTGTTGTTGCTGTTAATATTACCTGCTTGTGCCTGTTTGGCCATGCTAGAGTTCTCCCTTGGTTTTGCCATTTCATAGTCAGCTAGCTGAAAGCAAGACATTAGTAGCATTTTTTGAAAAAGAAAAGCTAATAGTATGTGCATGCTTAGGGGAAACTTCTCCTGTGAAGAGCAATGTAGATAAAGAGAAAAGCATATATGGATTCCCTACTACTAGTTGGACACCAAATATGTGACAAAACCAATAAGATGTGTTTGATTTTTGTCTATGTACAGGCATGGTTAAAAAAGGCAGGCCTAGGCTCTAGACTATAGAAAAATGCCTAGTGCTTAATTGCAGTTAATATGCGCATAATTACGCATAAGTGTGCACTTTGGTCAGAAAGCACAAGGCAGTGGCAAAACGCACAATTAACGGCTAGTGTTTTTTTTTAACTATGTATGCAGGCGACATGGTGTTTCATGACATCAGAATACTCATACTGAAACAAGTGATTTACCTCGGTGATAACTTTCGTAGACTTCTGCTCAATCTTTGATCTTAAATCAGAGCATGGTACCTTGGGCTTCTTTGTTACTGGTTCATTCAAACCATTTTGTCAAAATAAACATTTCTGCATCATGAACATATTAGACAAATCAGAATGGGATTTCCAAGGCCCATAATTCAGAAAATGGAAAACTTCATTACATTACCTAGCGAACACAGGAAAAAGGTATCTTCACATGTCAGAGCACTCTATAACATGGCCAATCAAAATCAGTAGAAACAAGGGAAAATGTTTACCATCTTCACTACCGAAGCCTTCAAAGTATTCCATATCTTCCATTTCACCCATCTCGATATCAGCACATTCAGCATAGTCTATCTTACCTTGCTTTGTTGGCAAGTGAATCCACACAGCATGTAGGAAAGCTTGTGAGCTATGAGAACACAACTAAGTTAGCTTATGTCTCATATACTCGGTACTGTCCTTACTTCTTCCTCTTCCATCTCAGGAGCCATATCATCTTTTTCTATGTCAAGTATAGTATCAAACTGATTGAAGGGGTAATTATAAATGTCACAATAGACACCTTTCCTCAGACTTTCCTTTAGTTCGCTTTCAGCACTCTGACTGATAGCAGGAAGATGTTAGAACATGGGAATGTAATCAATGTATAATAGACGAGTGATAGAGATTATCAGAAGAAGAAAAAGGTAACCTTCTCTAGTTGAGTAGCCTTTCCAGATTTCTCCAGTCTTCGGAGATCGCGCTGAGTCTTCTACCTAGGGACTGTCATCACCTTCTCTCTAACAGAGCATAAGAATATCTTGCTGCCAGCGTATGCAGCCTGCATCCCATTCGGCTATATGGATTCATGCATGTCAATAGCACACAAACAAATTAAAAACGACAGTGACGCCAAAGGCAAAATGACTGTCCCTTTTGGGTCGCAAATGATATCCATGTGTTGCATATAGTGGTGTTGCTGTTAATTACTATATTACTGCCTTGTGCCTGTTTGGGCATGCCTAGAGTTCTCCCTTGGTTTTGCCAGGGTCAGCTAGCTGAAAACACGACATTAGTAGCATTCAACTATCCCACACAAATAAATTACATTGTCAAAAGGCTTCAATGGTGTAATTCGCTGTCATTTGCAATCCTAGGAGATATAGCGAAGAGTGTGATATCTGTTATGTTTTACGAGCTTGCACACACATCTTGCTCATAGGCTTTTTTAACCATGTATGCTGCATACGCATATCAGGTTCTGCATGTATCTACTATATTTACTAACGGATTAGCAATTTTGTTGTCTGCAGGTGAAGTAGTCAAGGGCAGCTGTCGTCCCTAGTCCCTACCGAGTTTGTCGCATTCCATCAATGTGGCCGGCAGTGTGCACATACGTTATGTGGAAGAACTTGCTGAACATGTGCCTTCGTTGAGTAAGTTTGTAATGTGACAAGGTGCATTTTAATACCTAAGCGAGGGAAGTAGTTCAGCTTCCCCAAGACTTCTTTTACATGGTAGTGCTTGGCGCTTCTTTATTTGGAAGCACGCTAGTATGCACCCCGTTTAAGTATGAACTGTTTAATTTCCTTTTTTATTAAACATGAACTCTGGTATGTAGTACTCCCTCCGGTCATTTTTACTCCGTGTATTAGGTTTGGGTCGAGTCAAACTTTGCAAAGTTTGACCAAATATATATTAAAAAATATCAATATTTACCATGCCAAATTTATATTCCATGAAACTACATTTTGTAATGAATCTAAGAATATTGATTTGACATTGTAAATCTTGATACATTTTTTCTATATGTTTGGTCAAAGTAGAGATGCTTTGACTTTAGACAAAACTTATATGCAGACTAAAAAGGACCGGAGGGAGTATGAACTTCGGCAAGCGTTTATGTATGAACTCCGGTGATCTAGTTTAAGTGTGAACTGCAAGTTTGAATATGCGGTATATGTTTGAAGGATCTATTCTGGCTCAGCGTCCGGCGTTCGTTTCGGGGATGGCCGTTTACCGATCTGCTAGAGATGCTCTTATACCCTTGATGTTTCCGACGATGACTAAGGACTTCCAAATGTTTTGCCTTTTGCCTGTCCTTCAACCCGACCTGCATTGATGTTGGCCTAGCAACAACTAAAGCATCAAAGGGACGGGAGAAAACAATACACTGGTAGCTCTGGCTACATGCAATTGATCGATGCTACCCTTAGGGGTCAGGCTGGTTTTGTCGAGCGAGAAATCTATTGTGGGTTCTGATTAGGCTAACAAGTATCAGTTAAGTTCATGATCCTTAAGCATCCCCCCG
>NC_041384.1:38318623-38323307 GCF_002162155.2 Triticum dicoccoides | reverse complement strand
CCTAGCTTAGGATGGACGTATTTACACGCGTCTTTAATATCAAGATTGCCATTGGTGTCCGCCCAAAATCAGTGAGATTGAGTAAAGTAGATGCGTCCTTTGCTGGTAAACAACCATCGAGCTTTATTGGGCAGACAATACAATCACTTCCATCCAAGAATAAAAGGTTCCGAAAATTATGCAGCTCATCGAGTGTTCCATTGGTGTATAGTACTAAAATGTGCAAGACACAATAGATATGCTTTGGGTCCAAACTTTAGACCATTTAAAAAAATATGGTTTGGGCACAAATTTTGCAAGCTTCTCGTTGGTCGTCGTAGAGATACCGTTCCAAAAATCTTGCCGTAAAATGGATCCCCCATTTATTTTGAGTAAAATACACCACAAGTCCTAAAACTATTCAAAGGGTGTCAAGTTAGTTCTAATACTATGAAAATGCTCATATGAGTCCCAAAAGTTTGCTAAGTGTGCCATTCCATCTGCGTAGGTTCTATCTGCGTTGCATCAGCTTTGACTTACACAGGTGGCAGGTTGACTATTGCCATGCACGTGGCAACATTTCTTATAGACCACCCTAAAATGTCCTCTTTTCTAATTTTGTGGCCTTCCTCGTTGCATAAAACCTATGCGGATTCCGTCTACCCATCAATCTGCTCAAGCCATCCATCCCATTCGCCCGGTTCTCTCGCACGATCTGGTCGCCGCCATCCCGCATCTACGTCATCGTTGGCCTTGCTCTCCCACGCGACAGCCCCAGACCCCTTCCCCATGCGGTGGCGGCTGCCTTTCCCGAAGTGTACGGTGACGGCAGTGCAGGTAGGGCGGCGGTGGCAGCAAGCAGCAGGCAGGCTTCGGCCTCAATCCTCCTCCTTCCACCCGACGCTAAAGTTTAGACAACTTTGTCCCCAGCTCCTCCCCAGCGTAGATGATTCTCCCTGAGCAGCGAAGTTAGATGTGTCAATGGTTCCAGCACATGTCGCAAAAGTTCATCACGTTCATGGTGTTCAGGTTCTGAGGTGGATTGTGGCTGTTGGAGGAGGGGAGGAAGGGAAGGGAAATGATGTATGCAAGGAGGGCCACAAAATTAGAAGAGATGACTAGGGGGGCTTTTCCAAAAAAAAATGCCGCATGTCAGTAGTCAACCCGCCACCCATGCTAGTCAAAGCTGATGCAACATGGATAGGACTGCAGCTGACACACTATCGAACTTTTAGGAGGACTAAGTTGACACCCCTCGAATAGATTTAGGACTTGCGTATGTTACTCTTTAATTTCTAGCGCACTAATTTCAGTCGTGTAGGTACTAATTGCTACCAGATATTGTCTGGATAAGAAAGATTATACTACATGGCACCACCATAGGATCGATTGGATGTAATATAAGACCACATTTGGATCAAACATTGTCTAGCTGCTGAAATGAATATTCTGACTGTGCTCACCCAGCATGCCGCTTTTCTCCTAGAATTCAGTTAGTTCAGACCAAATAAGTTCCATTTTCCCTCTCTCTAATATGATAATCCACATCTCTCAGGCAGGCCCAGACTTGCCCAGATTAATCTCCTGCTATTAATCTCAGGGACAAAAGAGCACCAGCAGAGCATGACCACATTACATCGACTGTGATGATATGCTTTTCATACCACATCTGAGAAGAATACACAAACATATAAATTTAGGCGATACTTGGGCCTGATACACGCATTGCTGAAGAGAAGAGCTTCCAAGCACAACCACACAAAGGAAGCAAGATATGACTGAAATCTGACTTGAAATGATACTTGGGGAAGCTGAACTTCCCTGGATTAGGTATTCAAAAGCATCTTGGTATATTAGAAACTGTTGGCTAGACCAAGACATGACAACTTTTTAAGATAGCATATAAACACAGCAGACAACATTGATGTGATGTGACAAACTCGGTGAGAACTGCAGTAGCCATTCCTTCACCTGTTTGGAAACAAAATCATCAATCTTGTCATTAGCCTGATACTGAGCAGTACCTATGTAAAATAGTACAGTGCATGAACAAGTTTTGCATAATAAACTCGTGATCAGCTCTGCAACATAAACAAGAGCTGTATAAGAGATATCATATTCCTGGCTATATGTCCTATGAATGACAACAAAATAAGTCCTTCAGCCTTTTAACATGGCTTGTTGTTAGTGGGGGAGTTGAATGATGCGGCCGTTGTTTCTGATAACAATTAGACTACTGATAACTTGCTTTCAACTTAACAATTATGAAACAGCTAAACCAAGGGAGACCTATGTACATGGCCTAGGCACACAAAGATAATTTAAACACCATCACCATATACAACAATTGGATCATGAAGTGCCAGAACAAGGAACTTTCCAAAGCCTGGGCAAAGCACAAGTCAGAGCGCTCAGGATGCTATTTTTTATTCAAAATTACCACAAACAGTCAATTGAGGAAACACAGTCCAAATCTCACAAACTATGTTCCAACGATCTTCTTACCCTTTGAACCATTTCAGCACATTAGCCCGTCAAACCAGGAAGTCACCCTATGAATCATGCAATTGTTCAATTCCATTACCTCCACCACAAAGGCTGTGTCTAGAAGTATAAGAAGTCAGACAATTAATAGTTTTGAGCCCCTTCTCCAAGGCCGAGGTGTGGGCGGCGGTGTGCGCGTCGCCGGGGGAGAAGGCCCCAAGGCCTAACGGGTTCACAGGCACGTTCTTCCGGGCGTGCTGGCACACGATGAAAGACGACATTATATACGTATGGCCGGAGGGGATTTCGCGTCGATTAACAAGGCCATGATCGCCCTGCTACCAAAGAAGAAAGAGGGAGTACAATTAGGAGATTTCCGACCAATATATCAGCCTCATTCCCTCTGTCGCCAAACTGATCGCAAAGGTGCTCTCGATAAGGTTGGGGGATATAAGAGTAAATGGCACCGGCGGTCCGAGAACTCGCGCTGCGGGTGCACTTAAGTCACGGTACTTGCAAACCGGAAAAACCCATCATAGAACTTGCATTACGGGTGCAGATAGGTCGCACAGGTCATCTGAACCGGCCAGCTGCTCGGTTTTCTCCTTCTAACGGTCAAGCGCGATAAATTTGTTCACGACTTTAAAAATATATGTGATTCGTGACTTTAAAAAAATGTTCGTGAACGATAAATTTGAAAACTATTTGTTCACGACTTTAAAAAAATGTTCGCGAACGTTTCAAAAAATATATTCGTGATCCGCGACTTTAAAAAAATGTTCGTGAATGATAAATTAAAAATATTTGTGATTAGTGACTATAAAAAAATGTCCAGGAACGAAAAATTTGAAAATGTTTTTGAATGATAAATTTAAAAATGTTCGTGAATGATTAATTTGAAAAGTATTTATTCACGGCATTAAAAAAGGTCGAGAACGATAAATTTGAAAAATATTTTTGATTCGTGAACATTTTTTTAAAGCTGTGAACATTAAAAAAAATTGTGATTCACGACTTTAAAAAAAGTTCGTGAACGATAAATTAAAAAATATTTATTAAAAATATTTATGATTCGTGACTTTAAAAAAATGTCCACGACTTTTTTTTAAAATGCTTGCAAACAATAAATTTGAAAATGTGGTGAATGATTAATTTGAAAACTATTTGTCCATGACTTTAAAAAAATTGAGAACGATAAATTTGAAAAATATTTGTGATTCGCGATTTTTTTTTAAGTTGTGAACATTTTAAAAAATATTTGTGATTCACGACTTTAAAAAAAGTTCGTGAACGTTAAATTAAAAAAAATATTTATTTAAATTTCTTGTGATTCGTGACTTTTAATAAATGTCCACGAATGAAAATTTTGAAAATATTTGCGAACAATAAATTTGAAAATGTTCATGAACGATTAATTTGAAAAATATTTGTTCACGACTTTAAAAAATGTTCGCGAATGATAAATTTGAAATATATTTGTGATTTGCGAACATTTGTTTTAAGTGGTGAATATTAAAAAAAATGTTTGTGATTCGCGACTTTAAAAAAATGTTCTCGGACGATAAATTAAAAAATATTTATTAAAAATATTTGTGATTCGTGACTTTAAAAAAATGTCCAGGAACGAAAAATTTGAAATGTGATCTATGTGCACCCGCAACGCAAGTTCTATGATGGGTTTTTCTCGAAAATAGGACAGCTGGCCGGTTCAGATGGCATATGTGACCTATCTGCACCCACAATGCAAGTTCAATGACGTGTTTTTCCAGTTTACAAGTACCGTGACTTAAGTGCACCCGCGGCGCAAGTTCTCGGACCGTCAGTACCATTCAAAAGAGCAAGGGGATCCACGAGAGTTTCCTTTTTGTTCAGAGCACCGTCAAGCTTCTGCACAGGAAAAACAAGTCGGCGCCGTTGATGAAATTAGACATAGCTAAGGCATTTGACAGCGTCTCTTGGGAGTATCTCATGGAGTTGATGCAACGGATGGGCTTCCCGACGCGCTGGAGGGACTGGATTGCACTCCTGCTCTGCTCCGCAACGTTCTCATGCCTCCTGAACAGCGTCGAGGGCGATCCGTTGTCGCCGCTGCTGTTCATCTTGACGATCGATCCCCTGCACCGACTCCTCGAGGCAGCCACGCAATCGGGCACCCTGCACTCGGAGGGCCCCGGCTCTACGCCAGTCTGTATGCCGACGACGCGGTCGTCTTCGTCAACCC
>NC_041384.1:38312191-38318361 GCF_002162155.2 Triticum dicoccoides | reverse complement strand
TTTAACGCCTCTGGGCTGCACCTAAACAACGCCAAATCGACCGTCGCGCCCATCCGCTGCACTGTCATCGATCTGGACCACGTCCTGCAGAGCTCCGGAGGACAGATAGTCGGGCTCCCCATCCGGTACCTCGGGCTGACTATCACGCTTGGTAGGCTTAGGCTAGTGCATCTGCAATACATCCTAGATAGGATTAGAGCTCGTCTGGCCGTCTTGCGCACCCTGGCAAAGTTCTTCAAGGACGTAGACATTGCTCGGAGGAAGTTCCTATGGGCGCAGGACGAGCCGACGAGCAGCTCACGGGTGGCAAATGCAAGATGGCATGGCCGGTTGTCACGACTCCGGTGGACCTAACCGGCCTTGGCATCCCGGACCTGCCACGGTTCGCACGCGCGCTGATGCTCCACTAGCTCTGGCTGTCGTGGAAGGACCCCAACCGCCCATGGGTGGGGCTAGACTCGCCATGCGACGACAAGGACCGAGCTCTCTTCGCCTCTGCTACGTCTGTCTCCATCCGGAGCGGCGACCAGACCTCGTTCTGGAGCTGCCACTGGCTGGGAGACAGGACACTGCGGCTGCAGTTCCCGCACATCTTCAAGCACTCCATTTGCAAAAATAGGACCGTGGCGGCGGCGCTGCAGCAGGATCGACGGATCCGTGATCTTCAACACGTATGGAAGCGTTGACAGCATTCTGCCGTAGTTCGTTTCCATGGCAAGGACGATCAGGAGGGCGGGGATCGCGCTTCAAGACGATGCCGCTGACGAGATCGCCTCGACTGTTGGAGGAGGCGTTGACTACTCCGCGCGGTCGGCATATGATCTACAGTTTGCCGATCGCCCGAGGACGAGCCTCAAGTTGCTGATCTAGAAGGCATGGGTACCGGGCCACACAAAGATATTCAGCTGGCTCTTACACCATGACAGGTTATGGTGCAATGACCGCCTCCAGCGTCGGGGATGGGAGACCAGATATTTCTGCGCTCTGTGCAACAGAAGCCTGGAGTCGTCAGTGCACCTCTTCTGGGAATGCCCGTTCGCCAGAAGGATTTGGTCATAGGTGGCAACATGGAGAGGGTGCGACGCGCTCAAGCCGGAAGTGCAGACAGAAGGATAGAAGACCATAGAGATCGTAGCCTCGATGGTGGGCAGCTGCTCCGGGAACAAGAAGTGGGACAAAGACGATGCTTGCCATGACCCTCCAGCGTCTATGGCTCTAGCGAAACAACTGCACATTCAGGGAAAAGATACCTAACCACACGGCGGTGATAATGATATCAGGAGTGACATGGAGCAATGGCATCTCGCCGGAGCAAAAAGTTTAGCGCGCCCGTTCGGGGACCCGCCGTGAGATACACAACTTAGATGTAATCAGAAACAGGTGGCCCTTGTTTGGTTTGGCCAGCACTCTTGTCACTTGACAAAACTTTGTAATCTCCCTCTGCTAAATTAATGAAAAGCCAGTGCATGCTGGATCTTTAAAAAAATAGTTTTGAGAATAGACAAATGGATGAGAGAAGGCAACATTAAGTCATCCACAGAGTTGAGCTGACAAATAACATGTTGCTGAGCTATAGGACAAACTATATGCAGCAGATTTTAATTGCTTCTCGCATGTGTCCATCACTATGGGACATTAATTTGAAGTAGTTTGAGGGTGCATGCTACCCACAATGACCACCAGATATTTTCCAAAGAGAAAATCAAATGGTTCAAATCTCACAAACTATATGGAGAAGATTTTCCTACCCACCTTTTCAGCAAATTAGTGTATCGTGAAAGATTTCAGCTCCATCACATCCACCAGCAATTGTTGCGCCTAGAAGCATAAGGCAAGCATTTAATGAAGTTTGAATGAAAAGACTAATGGATATGAGAAGATAACAACGAGTTTGTTACATAGAAAATTGACAAATATAAGAAAAAAATAAGTCACTCTTGTATTTACTCCCTCCGTCCCATAATATAAGAACGTTTTTGACACTACATCCCATAATATAAGAACGTTTTTGACACTACAATAGTGTCAAAAACGTTCTTATATTATGGGACGGAGGGAGTATGTTTTACAGTTCATTATTGATACTAGTACCAGATAAAAAAACCTACAGACATTCCTTCTTGCAAAGACCATGGAATATTCTCGAAAGCAGTATACATAACTACCTAATAATGAAGAATTCAGGTTATAAGAAAGCACAACATGATTTAGAATTTATCTCATCTAACTCATCCATCCTCATGTTAAGAAGACAAAATAAAAAGATGCCAAAACTCATAAAACTACAAACAAAAGTGATCTTGTGTATTCAAATTAAATACATGGAGGTTGACTGGGGAGAACAAATGTGAAAGAGGTGTGTTACACTATATATGTACTAGTTAGTTGCAGAATAGTCTTGAACATGTGACAATGAGAACTATTATTTCGGAAATTATGGTTTGAACGGAAGTTCCTTTATGGTCTTTAGAAAATTAGTAAGATTGAAGTATTGGACAGAAGAATATAGCAAGCTGAGCATCCAAACATGACGAATAAGTTAGCCATTCCACATTACTACTTACTTGATATTTGATCTGTTATCTTCTATGGATAAAGACAACTACACTGAATGATAACAACAAAAAGGCTATAAGCTTGTCTATCTAGCAAACAAATAGTCAAGAGTGAAAACAACTACATTTGAAATTTTGAATGATAACATATACTAAGACTATAAGTTAGTCTATCTAACAAAGGGAGAACTGGTAACTAAGTTTAAGTTGTTATTGAATGCTTAAGAATCACAAGGAAGATATATATACGAACATCCATGTACAGAACACAGCAAGATTAAGTTGATGAACAATCACCTCGAGGATAGAAACTCTTGAAAGAATAATAGTAGGTAAAATGACCAAGTTCACAAAGTTTCCTGGACTGCATCGACTTAACTTGAACCATATAGACACAGCAGCCCACCAAAAGAAGTATTTCATCAGCATCCTCAACGCATCCCAGTATACCTATCTTACTTCCTTCAGTCTGGGGAGGGAGCCCAAGAATTGCATGCATGTCAATGGTCTTCTGTAGCACCCATGAGGCAGCACCATGAAAATTGATATTCCACTGCCACAATTGTAAGTGATGGTAAGACAATATGGCGAAGCCAATAGCTCCATCCTCAGCATGGATGATCCAAGACTGTCAAGTCTGAAATCATTTGTAACCAGAGGCCCCCTGATCACAGCTAGACTTTGCTCATCCAAATCAAACTCAAGTATGCCATCGCTTATATAGGATCCAACAACCAGTAAAGTGTATTATCAACAAGCAATCCAGAGGTACCAACATAATAAATCTCACATGGGGCAGACATTGAGATGATATTGCCCCATATGCCAATATCGGAGGAGTAAACACAGGCAGCGAGTCGGTTATCCGCTCCCAATGGAGAGATCAACACCACCTTGAAGGGGCACGAGTGGCAGCTGCCGTGCACATGTTATAGTTGCTGGCAGCGCAGAGCATGGCCCAGCTGACATCATTGTATACTTTGAACTCGAGCGGAACCACCACACGACACTGCTCACCAATGATGGGGCCGCACACAATGATCTCGTCATCCCGATGCTTGCTCGTGAGAAGGATGCAACCATGGCAGCAATCGAGCAGTAAGACGATGAACTCCGTAGGGCTGTCGGTGTCGCTGAGCTTGAGGTCAAAGCGCTGAGGAGGGATGCGGTCGGGATGGTCCAGGATGGGAGTGAAGATGGTATCATCATAGCTGAGCTTGTGGAAGACACCGAGGAGGGGCGGCTTCCTGTGATGGATGCGGAAGCGGTGGAGAAACTTGGGATCGGTGGCGGCGCGTCGCCACTGCTTGCAGACGGTGGAGGCCCGGAGGAGTGAGGAGGGCTGCGGCGGAAGACGGAGGAGGATCTCCCTCAGGAGATCTTCGTCTTCAACCAGCGAGGCCAGCGCCGCCGGGAAGTAGCCGCGGCGGCGACGACTGCGGCAGAGCACTCCGGATCCCTCACTCCCGTGCAGGACCTGGGGACACTAGTAGAAAAAGGGCCTATTGTCCCAGTTCATAAGGCCCATTTTGTCCCGGTTTTTGAACCGGGACTAAAAGGTCGTTACTAATGCCCAAGGCCTTTAGTCCCGGTTCTTGCATAAACCGGGACAGATGGACCTCCACGTGGCCAGTGCAGCGAGCCCAGGCAGGAGGGCCTTTAGTTCCGGTTGGTGGCACCAACCAGGACCAATAGGCATCCACGCGTCAGCAGCTGGCAGGAGCTGAGGTTTTTGTTTTTTTTCTGAAAGGGGGTGGTTTAGGGGGTAATTTAGGGTGTGTAAGCTAGCTAACAGAGAGAAGTGTCATCTCTTATTTCCATGCTTGGTTTACCAACGCTACTGCTATGCCTAAACATGGATTGGATTGAAGTGAAGGCAACAAGCATGTGGTGCATGTCGAAAGTAATATCAATCCTAACTTGATCAAGTTTGGATTAGTACTACTTTCGACAGGCACCACATGCTTGTTGCCTTCACTTCAATCCAATCCATGTTCATTTCACCCACTGATATATAATAACTCTTCATCCCCGCATCATGCATCATCGTAATAATAAGTCCTACTAATCATCATCATACAACTTCTACTCGTTATTAATAACAAGTCATATGATCATCATCCTCATAGTCATCGAACCAACCCTACTTAATTGTTCTAGGCACATGATCATCGGTATTTGGTAGGACCTAAATACCCTCTTTAAGGTAAAATAGCATAAAACAATATAGACCCTGACTCTCCATTATGGAGAATGGAGATCATCCTGTCTCCAATTCTTGCGCTTCGCTTCCTTTTTCTTCCAAGAACCTCCTTACGACTGTCCATACATTTTTCCATTCTTTGATTGTCATGTCTCCACTTCTTTTAGAAATCCGGTATGGACAGCTGAGATTCGTAGGATGACCTGGCAGTATGTTCAAAAAATCAAGGCGACCAACATGCTGATACATTAGATGAGGCACACAATCATTCGGGATTATCTGTTGAAAAACATAGTAATAACTTCGTAGTTAGCAATGATGTACTAGTTTGAGAAGTATGCAAAAGATGCAAGGATGTCGTAATAGTAAAAAATCTTACCAGGGTATCTCCATGAAAGTTACTATTGTTCAATAGTGCACGTATTGACCATAATGTTGAGGAGTTTTATTGTAGATATTGTAATTCTCAAGATCAGTACAAAATGTGATCAGATGATTTTTCTCCTGATAAGTAAATTCGCAGTCATCGTAGTGGATTTTGTCTACCATCTTCCGCACATTCTTTGAAGAATGAAAATAAGTTGTCAATGGAAATAAGCTGTCAACTATTTTGAAATAATAAATATAAATTAGTTAATAACTATGTTTGAGAAATTCACATAGCGGTAGAATTGGAGGCGTATCAACAAGGACCCAAATGTCCAGATTGTTTTGCTCGATTTCAGGATCACCAAGATCCATGGTGACAAGCATATCCTCATGAAAACCATACATATTGCAAAGTGCTTCCCAATTTTTACAACCAAAATGGGTTACGCTCTCAGAATTGTACAGTTTTACTTCGAAATGCATACCATGATGGGTCCTTAGATGAATTTTCTTTGTTTCCATACTTTCATGGTCTTCAAAACCCATCCTCTCCAAGACATAGCATCTTGCATAGCATGGGATAAGCTAGTCGAACTATAAAAGATGATAAGTACACGTTGAAATATATAGTTGAAGTCGTGCTTAATTACGAAAAAAACTTGTCATCCTTGCGTACTATTTCAACATCGAAGGTCTCCTCGAGCTTAATGCTGAAGCGTCGATCTTCGTCCAGCTCAATGAACCTGTCGCACTGACCTCGGTCGTCGTGGCACCAGTCGCACTCCCCCGGGAGACTTTCGTCGCCTGAGTACGACATTTCCTATATTCATAATTCAAATATTAAATGTCTACAATTAAATATATGTACTAAAAAACGTAAGTTAGATCATTATTATTCATCACGGGTTGACTATCGGTTTGTCGAGTCTTTTCTTGAAAATTCTCAGCTCACGTGGTGTATACATTCGACCATTGGTGATGGTCGTCCTCCTTTCACCCCCGAGTGCATTACACCAAAATGTCTAGCACACGGGAATGAAGGA
>NC_041384.1:38306229-38311861 GCF_002162155.2 Triticum dicoccoides | reverse complement strand
ATTGTGGAACTCTCCCTCACTGATTCCTCTCTGACATTTGCGACCATCGGTGATGGTAGCTCCTCCTTTCGTCCCCGAGTGCATTACACCAAATTGTCTAGCACACGGGAATGAAGGAGAAGCTACCCCCACGACAACAGTCGGGATTCTTCGTCCTCTCATATATGGTGGAGACTCAACAGACTTAAAGTCAACCTGAAATATCGTTTAATTATCTTTCTAAAACTGGTTCGTGTCTGGTCTCACCTCAAGGTCGGAGGGGTCCGGTGACGGGGACGACGACGGGGATGATGGAGGGGGGCTCCTAGATTTCTGTGAAAACAAAAACCCTATAAGCTATCAACTAATCATATGCATACGCCTTGCATAGTGCTCTCCAATTTTAGCATTCAAAGTAGGAGTAGTTTTCCAATTTGGGCATTCAATAAGAAAAATCAAATCACAAAATGAAGTAGTATTCAGATTAGGATGCATTCAATTAAAAGCAAAACTACATCAACTCCATGCGTGCGTACATCGTCAAATATTATCACTAATACACCTCGAACACTATCATACATATAGCATCGCTAGTACAGCTAGAACCGTAGCGCCCGACGGGTATCGGCGCGGGCGGTGGAAACCCAAAGAGCAGGAACCATCACATGATCATAGCTCTAGTGAGATCCCTGAAGAACCTGCCAGGTATTGTCGAACCTGCCCTCCAACGCAACCATGTAGCGACGGACATGCTCGTCCTCCTCGCTGACACGGTGACGTACCACCTCCGCGGTGTCTGGAAGCCTCGGCACCATCACTGGCCCACGCGACCGCCACCAAACAAGGATCGGGTCAACGACGAGCTGGCTCCTCACCAACCTACGCCCCCCGGAAGGTAGCACCTCCCAAAACCAGCCCGGCGGAGCCTAGTCCCGGACATGGCCCCTCTGATCAAGCCGGCCTCCTCTGCTGAGTCGACGACGAGGATGCGGGATTGGCATCGTCGACGTCGATGCGGGAATAATTGCTTTAACTAAAAAAATAAACTAGTTCTATTAATTTTCTTGCTAAAAATAAACTACTTCTATAGTAAAATAAACTAGTTTTGTTAAATCAACTAGTTCAACTACTAAGCACACTTACTATAAATAGAATAAAGTAGTACTTACTAAAAATAAACTAGTTCTATTATTTTTCTAACTAATTCTGTTAAACACTTTCTCCTCTTATTCTATGAACAAAATTACAAAAAAAATCATAAAAATTCTATGAACAAAAACAAAATTCTATGAAAAAAATTACAATAGAAAAAAATCATAAAAATTCTATGAAGAAAATTGACATATTCTTTGCATATATATGAACACACAAATATTTGCATATTCAACAATAATATGACAAAAAAATCTATGAACAGAAAAAAATTCTAACTTTTGCATATTCATTTATGAACAAATTACAACAACTCAATTAACTACACATCTAAACTACACATCTAAATTAACTACACATCTACATTAGGAAAATTCATATGAGCTCACTAAGGGGGCGGCGATCAACGAGGAGGCAGGGCATGGGGGCGACGGTGAGGGGCGCGGCGAGCGGGCGATGAGGAGGCAGGGGGCGGCGACGGCGACGGTGAGGGGCGTGGTGACGAGCGACGAGGATGCAGGGGCGGCTACGGCGATGGTGAGGGGAGCGGCGACGGGCGACGAGGAGGCAGGGGCGCGGGGCGGCGACGGCGTTTGGGCGGCGTGGGACGGTGTCAGAGGCAGGGGCGACGACGGCGACGGCGAGGCGCAGAGGGGCAGCCTAGCGGCGGCGTCGGGGCGGGGAAGACGAACTGAATGAAAAATTTCACAAGTGCTAGTTATATAGACTAAGCATTGGTACCGGTTCATGGCACCAACCGGGACCAATGCGCCCTTTAGTCCCGGTTTGTGCCACCAACCGGGACCAATGACCTCTTTTCAGCAGCCCAAAGGGCGGGAAGCGGCGGCCTTTGGTCCCGGTTGGTGGCACCAACCGGGACTAAAGGGGGGGCATTGGTACCGGTTGGTGCCACGAACCGGTACCAATGCACACCTTTGGTCTCGGTCGGTGCCACCAACCGGGACCAAAGACCTTGTGCTGTTGCGCCCGCGTCGAAAGTTTAGTCCCACCTTGCTAGTTGAGAGGGGCACGCAGTGGTTTATAAGCCCCACTGCCGCACCCCTCTCGAGCTCCTCTCCATTGCAGGCTTATGGGCCTAATTGTCACTACTATTCCTGATGGGCCTACTGGGCCTTCTGCGGGCCTGGATCCTGGCCCATCAAAGGGTTTCTAGTCGTATTCAGACCGTGGTGGCCGAGTATGTGGCATATTTTTTTATTTTTGTCTGTTTTTTGTTTTCTTTATAAATACTTTGTTAATTTTAGTTTCATAAATGTTATTAAAGTTTATTTTATTTTGTTTCTACTTATATATTTTACTAAAATTTACATTATTTTGTTTCTAATTAATTGTTTATTTTATTTTGAGCTATAAGACCCTAAAATTGAAAAGCATTTCAAATGAACTCTGAAAAGGTTGAAAGTTCGCATGGTATCATCATTTCATCCACATAGAATGTGCAAGAAAGTTGAGAGGGTTACGGCAAAAACTGGATGCACTTCGTGTACAAAACGGACAATCTCTTTCAAAGTATTATGATTTCATACGGAAACTCGTCTGTTACAAAGGGATTTCATTTTTTAAAACTTATTTGAACTCCTCACTTTTTGTGTGCTCGAAATGCACCATTCAAAGCCACATCATCAATTTTCAACCCTTTTTGACTTCATTTGTTATTTTTCATGCATTTACTGATTATTTTGAGCTATAAGACCCTAAAATTGAAAAGCATTTCAAATGAACTCTGAAAAGGTTGAAAGTTGGCATGGTATCATCATTTCATCCACATAGCATGTTCAAGAAAGTTGAGAGGATTACGACAAAAACTGGATGCACTTCGTGTACAAAACGGACAATCTCTTTCGAAGTATCAGGATTTCATACGGAAACTCGTCTGCTACAAAGGGATTTCATTTTCAAAATTATTTGAACTCCTCACTTTTGGTGTGTTCAAAATGCACCATTCAAAGCCACATCATCAATTTTCAACCCTTTCTGACTTCATTTGTTATTTTTCATGCATTTACTGATTATTTTGAGCTATAAGACCCTAAAATTGAAAAGCATTTCAAATGAACTCTGAAAAGGTTGAACGTTGGCATGGTATCATCATTTCATCCACATATCATGTGCAAGAAAGTTGAGAGGGTTACGGCAAAAACTGGATGCACTTCATGTACAAAACGGACAATCTCTTTCAAAGTATCAGGATTTCATACGGAAACTCGTCTATTACAAAGGGATTTCAAATGAACTACGAAAAGGTTGAAAGTTGGCATGGTACCATCATAATAGTTGTGGAGAGAAAGTCTTCAGTTTTTCTTCACTTGTGTCCTTTCCTTATTGCGCCGTAACCATGGATAATCTTCATCATTTATCAGGATGCTTGGGTCAGCCTTGACTTTGAAGGGAGGAATTTCATGAAACTTTTCATAATCTTCGGACATGTCTGATAATCCCCAAGTGCAAGGAATCATCGTAGCACTTTCCAAAGGTGGAAGTGATAGGTATGGAGTGTCGAACCCACAAGGAGCTAAAGGTAAGATCAATATTCTCTCAAGCCCTATCTGCCACTGATACGACTCTACGTGCACCAAACGTTTACTTCCAACTAGGAACGAGAAATAAAACTACATTGTGGGTATGAAGAGGATAACTTTGTATGGTATCGGAGAGCTAAAACATAGAAGTAGGTGTTGTTATCATAAAGTTAGAATATATTACTAAATAATATAAATAGCGAGTGTGGAATAATGGTGGATCGGTGTGTGGAATTGTCCTAGGCAATTATTAACAAGACCGGTAATCACTATTGCAGTTTCATATGAGGGAGAGGCATAAGCTAACATACTTTCTCTACTTGGATCATATGCACTTATGATTGGAACTCTAGCAAGCATCCGCAACTACTAAAGATCATTAATGTAAAACCCAACCATAGCATTAAAGCATCAAGTCCTCTTTATTCCCATACGCAACAATCCCTCTTACTCGAGTTTGTGTTTCAGTCACTCACCAACCCACTATAAGCGAATCATGAACGTATTGCAACACCCTACAGCGGGAATCCCTCACGCTTGCGTGACACGGAGGGCACCATAGGACAACACCAAAGTAAAACATACAACTCATACCAATCTAGATCATCAATCAACCCAAAGACAAAAGATATCTACTCAAAGCATCATAGGATGGCAACACATCATTGGATCATAATATGTGGCATAAAGCACCATGTTCAAGTAGGGATTACAGCGGGGTGCAGGAGAGTGGACCGCGTAAAAGAGATGAGGATGGTGATGATGATGGTGATGTTGATGAAGACGATCACCGTGGCAATGATTCCCCTCCCGATGGCACTCCGGCGCCACATGAAGAGAGGAGGAGAGGTTCTCCCCCTTGTGCTTCCTCCTCCATGGCCTCCACCTTCTGGTCCTTGGCCTTCATGGTGATGATGGCCCCTCCGGGATACTCCTCCATGGCCACCGGTGATGATGGCCCCCTCCGGCAGGGTGCCAGAGAGGGCCTAGATTGATTTCTCGTGGCTACAGAGGCTTGCGGTGGCGGAACTTATGATCTAGGTTTCTTTCTGGAAGTTTGGGTATATATAGAAGAGTTTTGCGTTGATTTCACGTCAGGGGGGTCTCCGGGCTGTCCATGAGGTAGGGGGGCGTGCCCTAGGGTGGTGGGCATGCCCCCACCCTCGTGGGCAGCCCGAGACTCTTCTGGCCTGCTTCTGGTACTCCGTGGGCTTCTTCTGGTCCAGAAATGATCTCCGTCAAGTGGCATGTCAATTGGACTCCGTTTAGTTTTCCTTTTCTGCGATACTCTAAAACAAGGAGAAAACAGAAACTGGCACTGGGCTCTAGGTTAATAGGTTAGTCCCCAAAATCATATAAAATATCATATATATATATATGCATATAAATAATCCTAGAAGGATAGTATAATAGCACGAATACTTCATAAATTATAGATACGTTGGAGACGTATCAGCATCCCCAAGCTTAATTCCTGCTCGTTCTCGAGTAGGTAAATGATAAAAGAAATAATTTATGAAGTGTGAATGCTAGCAAGTGCTTAAGTTTGATCAATGATAATTCCAATCACCTTTTCTAGCATCATTACATGTCATAACAGTAGCACATCTCATAAAACTTCTCATGATAAAGTAACAAGCTAATCACATGTTAAAGTATGGATCATAAACTTTCTTGAAAACTAACAAACAATATTCTCAGTCATCAAACAATTGCAATTCATCTTATTTTGAGGAAGAGTCTATGTCAGAGCTTTGATTTAGCAAACTCCACATACTCAACTATCATTTAGTCTTTCACAATTGCTAACACTCACGCAATACTTGTGGTTATGGAGTTTTAATCGGACACAGAGAAAGATAGGGGCTTATAGTTTCGCCTCCCAACCTTTTACCTCAAGGGTAATGTCAACAATAATAGCTCATGCTAACTTACATCCAATTATATATATATATATATAT
>NC_041384.1:38301295-38305971 GCF_002162155.2 Triticum dicoccoides | reverse complement strand
CGGGATCTTTCGAACACTCTGTGCTTGCCAAAGGATAAAATGTAAAAAGGAAAGATGAAGATTCACCATGACTCTTGCACTCTTGCATAAGGTAGAAGATAATAATAAAAGATAGGCCCTTCGCAGAGGGAAGCAGAGGTTGCCATGCGCTTTCAGGGTTGGATGCACAAAATCTTAATGTCACTTTATATTGCCCCTTGTGATATGAACCTTTATTATGCAGTCCGACACTTTTATTTCTTCCAGATCACAAGATCGTATAAAGCTTATTTCCTCCACACCAATCAATCGTACATATTTAGAGAGCAATTTTTGTTGCTTGCACCGATGACAACTTACTTGAAGGATCTTACTCAATCCATAGGTAGATATGGTGGACTCTCATGGCAAAACTTATTTAAGGGTTTTGGGAAGCACAAGTAGTATCTCTACTTGGTGCTAAGAATTTAGCTAGCATGAGGGGAAAAGGCAAGCTCAACATGTTGGATGATCCATGACAATATACTTTATTTCAGATATAAGAAAACATAACCCATTACGTTTTCTTCCTTGTCCAACATCAACTCTTTAGCATGTCATATTTTAATGAGTGCTCCCAATCATAAAAGATGTCCAAGATAGTGTATTTATATGTGAAACCTCTCTTCCTTTAATATTCTTTCATGAATTGTTCAAGTGACCAATTCTACGTTTGCTAACTTTCAATAAGTTTACTACCTATACTTATTATGTGTGAAGTCATTACTCCCCATGTTATAAGCATACGAAACATATATAAATTCAGATTTATGACATTCAATTTATTCAACCATTTACTCATAGGATATACATGAAGCACATGAGCAAATGACAAACTACTCCAAAAGATATGAGTGAAGAACACTGAGTAGTCAAATAATTAACTAGCCATGGGAGGATTCTTTTTCATTCAATTTTTCAGATCCAATGATTTTATTCAAACAACAAGTAAAATTGAAAATATTCTCCAAGCAAAACACATATCATGTGACGAATAAAAATATAGCTCCAAGTAAGGTGTACCGATAGTTTTGAAGACGAAAGAGGGGATGCCTCCCGGGGCATCCCCAAGCTTAGGCGCTTGAGTCTTCCTTGAATATTACCTTGGGGTGCCTTGGGCATCCCCAAGCTTAGGGTCTTTCCACTCCTTATTCTCCTCATATCGATATCTCACCCAAAGCTTGAAAACTTCAATCACACAAAACTTAACCAAACTTCATGAGATAGGTTAGTATGATAGAGAGTAAACCATTCACTTTGGTGCTGTTAAGGACAAGTTTCATAATTGTTCTTACACAATGCCTACTGTACCATATCATTTCTACAATTTATATTGAGGAATATAAGTCATAGAAACTAGAAAACAAGCAAACTATGCAATGAAAACAGAATCTATCAGAAAAGAAAAGTCTGTAATGATCTGAACAATAACCATACTTCTGCTACTCCAAAAATTATGAAATAAATTTGCAGACGTGAGTAATTTGTATATTAATCTTCTGAAAAAGGAATCAACTCAAGAGCACTCTTCTGTAAAAAATGACAGCTAATCTCGTGAGCGCAAAGTTTCTGTTTTTACAGCAAGATCACATTAAGTTTCACCCAAGTCTTCCCAAAGGTCTTACTTGGCACTTTATTGAAACAAAAGCTATAAAACATGATTACTACAGTAGCTTAATCATGTAAACACACAAAACAGTAAGGGAAAATATTGGGTTGTCTCCCAACAAGCGCTTTTCTTTAATGCCTTTTAGCTAGGCATGATGATTTCAATGATGCTCACGTAAAAGATAGGAATTGAAGCACAAAGAGAGCATCTTGAAGAATATGACTAGCACATTTAAATATAACCTACTTCCTATGCCTAGGGATTTTGTGAGAACACAATTTATAAGAACAACAATCAACTAGCATAGGAAGGCAAAGCAAGTATAACTTCAAAATTTTAAGCACATAGAGAGGAAACTTGATATTATTGCAACTCCTACAAGCATGTATTCCTCCCTCATAATAATTTTCAGTAGCATCATGGATGGCAACTTTGTTCTCATACTCAATTGGAACCTCTTCCGAAATAGTGGAACTATTACTAGCTAAAGTTGACACTCTTCCAAATCCACTTTCATAAATATCATACTAAGATTCAACATCCTCCAAAATAGTGGGATCACTAATTCCTAAAGTTGACACTCTTCCAAACCCACTTTAAATGATAGTATTATTCATACTCCAAAATATATAAGTGAAGTTCATGGAGCATTCTACAACTAACCAATATCCAAGCTCAAAATATATAAGTGAAGCACATGAAGCATTCTATAAAACCATACTCAAAAGATTTAAGTGAAGCACAAAGAGAAATTCTATAAGATCATACTTAAAAGATTTAAGTGAAGCACTTGAAGTATTTTATAAATTGATGAAGGGACATCTCATACTAGCATGGTTCTTAAAATAAAAAGAAAAACACAAAGGACACGAATCATGTGAACAAAACAAAAATCGAGGTATATCGATAATTGTTGAAGAAGAAAGATGGGATGCCAACCGGGGCATCCCCAAGCTTAGATGCTTGAGTATCCTTTGAAATATTTACTTGCGGTGCCTTGGGAATCCCCAAGCTTGAACTCTTGCTTCTCTTTATTCTTCTCACATCGGTAACTCCTCGTTCTTCGAACACTTCATCCACAAAAACTTAACAACAACTTTGTGAGATCCGTTAGTATAACAAAGCAAATCACTACTATAAGTACTGTTGCAAACTAATTCATATTTTGTTTTTGCATTGTAGCTACTGTAATACAACTTTTCCATGGCTTAATCCACTGATAGAAATCAATAGTTTCATCAAAACGAGCAATCAATGCATCAAAAACAGAATCTGTCTTAAACAGGACAGTCTGTAGTAATCTGGAAGTTTAGCAAACTTCTGTAACTCCTAAAATTATGAACTAAATTCGAAAATTTGAAAACTTTGTACAGAAGTAATGTGCAAAAAGTTTCGGACCCATTTGACTTTCCAGTAAAAAATGTAAATTCACGCACTACAGCCAAAGTTTCTGTTTTTGTTCTGCATATAGTAAACAAGCAATCTAATCATCCTAGAACCAAAGCTTGGCACATTATTTTTATAATACAATGAATATATTCAAGGGGATAATTATTTACAGAGAAAATTCCATGAAAAATTCTACATTTTTTCCGTGAGCATGAACACGAGTGCTCAAGGTCGACCCTCACTTCTTCAATGCATAACTTTCCAATCGCTTCTCTTTTTGAAAGACTTTTTTAGGCATGAAAGGCAAGTAAATTTTTTTGCATTTTAATTATTATTTTTGTATGTTTCACCCACAACTAAACAGAAACAAAAATGAAAAACAAAATCCACTTAGTGAAGAAAGCAAACAAGCACACACGAGAATATCAACCCCACGCTATTGCTCCCCGGCAACGACGCCCGAAAAGAGCTTGATAATCCCCAAGTGCAAGGAATCATCGTAGCACTTTCCAAAGGTGGAACTGATAAGTATGGAGTGTCGAACCCACAAGGAGCTAAAGGTAAGATCAATATTCTCTCAAGCCCTATATGCCACTGATACGACTCTACGTGCACCGAACGTTTACTTCCAACTAGGAACGAGAAATAAAACTACGTTGTGGGTATGAAGAGGATAACTTTGTATGGTATCGGAGAGCTAAAACATAGAAGTAGGTGCTGTTATCATAAAGTTAGAATATATTACTAAATAATATAAATAGCGAGTGTGGAATAATGGTGGATCGGTGTGTGGAATTGTCCTAGGCAATTATTAACAAGACCGGTAATCACTATTGCAGTTTCATATGAGGGAGATGCATAAGCTAACATACTTTCTCTACTTGGATCATATGCACTTATGATTGGAACTCTAGCAAGCATCCGCAACTACTAAAGATCATTAATGTAAAACCCAACCATAGCATTAAAGCATCAAGTCCTCTTTATTCCCATACGCAACAATCCCTCTTACTCGGGTTTGTGTTTCAGTCACTCACCAACCCACTATAAGCGGATTATGAACGTATTGCAACACCCTACAGCGGGAATCCCTCACGCTTGCGCGACACGGAGGGCACCATAGGACAGCACCAAAGTAAAACATACAACTCATACCAATCTAGATCATCAATCAACCCAAAGACAAAAGATAACTACTCAAAACATCATAGGATGGCAACACATCATTGGATCATAATATGTGGCATAAAGCACCATGTTCAAGTAGGGATTACAGCAGGGTGTGGGAGAGTGGACAGTGTAAAATAGATGAGGATGGTGATGATGATGGTGATGTTGATGAAGACGATCACCGTGGCGATGATTCCCCTCCCGATGGCACTTCGGCGCCACCGGAAGAGAGGAGGAGAGGTTCTCCCCCTTGTGCTTCCTCCTCCATGGCCTCCACCTTCTGGTCCTTTGCCTTCATGGTGATGATGTCCCCTCTGGGATACTCCTCCATGGCCACCGGTGATGATGGCCCCCTCCGGCAGGGTGCCAGCGAGGGCCTAGATTGTTTTCTCCTGGCTACAAAGGCTTGTGGCGGCGGAACTTCCGATCTAGGTTTCTTTCTGGAAGTTTGGGTATATATAGAAGAGTTTTGCGTTGATTTCACATCCGG
>NC_041384.1:38284643-38300879 GCF_002162155.2 Triticum dicoccoides | reverse complement strand
GTCTCCGGGCTGTCCACGAGGTAGGGGGGCGCGCCCTAGGGGGGTGGGCACGCCCCCACCCTCGTGGGCAGCCTGGGACTCTTCTGGCCTGCTTCTGGTACTCCGTGGGCTTCTTCTGATCCAAAAATGATCTCCGTCAAGTGGCACATCAATTGGACTCTGTTTAGTTTTCCTTTTCTGCGATACTCTAAAACAAGGAGAAAACAGAAACTGGCACTGGGCTCTAGGTTAATTGGTTAGTCCCCAAAATCATATAGAATATCATATAAATGCATATAAAACATCCTAGAAGGATAGTATAATAGCATGGATACTTCATAAATTATAGATACGTTGGAGACGTATCAATGTCTGACTTGCCCTCCACTCCCACGATGTCCCTTTTTCCTGAAAGAACTATGTGGAACTTTGGCTCACCGTATGATGTCTTCGCTTCCTTATCTTTTCTTTTTCTCGGTTTGGTAGACATGTCCTTCACATAGATAACCTGTGCCACATCATTGGCTAGGACGAACGGTTCGTCAGTGTACCCAAGATTGTTCAGATCCACTGTTGTCATTTCGTACTGTGGGTCTACCTGTACCCCGCCTCCTGACAGATTGACTCATTTGCACTTAAACAAAGGGACCTTAAAATCATGTCCGTAGTCAAGTTCCCATATGTACACTATGTAACCATAATATGCGTCCTTTCCCCTCTTGGTTGCTGCATCAAAGCAGACACCGCTGTTTTGGTTGGTGCTCTTTTGATCTTGGGCGATCGTGTAAAATGTATTCCTATTTATATCGTATCCTTTGTATGTCAATATAGTCGAAGATGGTCCCCTGGACAATGAGTATAACTCATGACAAACAGTGTTGTCACCTTTGAGACATGTTTCCAACCAACTGCTGAAAGTCCTGATGTGTTCACATGTAATCCAATCGTCGCACTGCTCCGGGTGTTTGGAGCGCAGACTGTTCTTGTGTTCATCGACATACAGGGTCACCAAGGTAGAGTTATGTAGAACTGTGTAGTGTGCTTGAGACCAAGAATATTCGTCCCTGTATATTATTGAGTCCCCTCCAAGCGTGCCTTTTCCAGTCAGTCTCCCCTCATACTACGATTTAGGGAGACCTATCTTCTTAAGGCCAGGAATGAACTCAACACAAAACCCAATGACATCCTCTGTTTGATGGCCCATGGAATGCTTCCTTCTGGCCTAGCGCGGTTATGGACATATTTCTTTAGGACTCCCATGAACCTCTCAAAGGGGTACATATTGTGTAGAAATACGGGGCCCAGAATGACAATCTCGTCAACTAGATGAACTAGGACGTGCGTCATGATATTGAAGAAGGATGGTGGGAACACCGGCTCGAAACTGATAAGACATTGCACCAAATTACTCCTTAGCCTTGGTATGATTTCTGGATTGATCACCTTCTAAGAGATTGCATTGAGGAATGCACATAACTTCACAATGGCTAATCAGACGTTTTCCAGTAGAAGCCCCCTCAATGCAACCGGAAGAAGTTGCGTCATAATCACGTGGCAGTCATGAGACTTTAGGTTCTGGAACTTTTTCTCTGGCATATTTATTATTCCCTTTATATTCGACGAGAAGCCAGTCGGGACATTCATACTAAGGAGGCATTCAAAGAGGATTTCCTTCTCTTCTTTGGTAAGAGCGTAGCTGGCAGGACCTTTGCTACGTCTTGAGCTTGCGTTGGTTTTCCCTGAAGAAGGGATGATGCAGTAGAGTAGCGTAAGTATTTCCCTCAGTTTTTGAGAACCAAGGTATCAATCCAGTAGGAGGCCACGCTCAAGTCCCTCGTACCTGCACAAAACAATATCTACTCGCAACCAACGCGATTAGGGGTTGTCAATCCCTTCACGGTCACTTACGAGAGTGAGATCTGATAGATATAATATTTTTGGTATTTTTGGTATAAAGATGCAAATTAAAAAGTAAAGGCAAATTAAAAAGCAAAGCAATATTAAAGTGATGAAGATTAATATGATGAGAATAGACCCGGAGGCCATAGGTTTCAGTAGTGGCTTCTCTCAAGAGCATAAGTATTCTACGGTGGGTGAACAAATTACTGTTGAGCAATTGACAGAATTGAGCATAGTTATGAGAATGTCTAGGCATGATCATGTATATAGGCATCACGTCCGTGAGAAGTAGACCGAAACGATTCTGCATCTACTACTATTACTCCACTCATCGACCGCTATCCAGCATGTATCTAGAGTATTAAGTTAAAAACAGAGTAACGCCTTAAGCAAGATGACATGATGTAGAGAGATAAATTCATGCAATATCAAATAAACCCCATCTTGTTATCCTCAATGGCAACGATGCAATATGTGCCTTGCTGCCCCTTCTGTCACTGGGAAAGGACACCGCAAGATCGAACCCAAAGCTATGCACTTCTCCCATGGCAAGAACTACCAATCTAGTTGGCCAAACCAAACGGATAATTCGAAGAGACTTGCAAAGATAACCAATCATACATAAAAGAATTCAGAGAAGATTCAAATATTATTCATAGATAGACTTGATCATAAACCCACAATTCATCAATCTCAACAAACACACCACAAAAAGAAGATTACATCGAATAGATCTCCACAAGAGAGGGGGAGAACTTTGTATTGAGATCCAGAAAGAGAGAAGAAGCCATCTAGCTACTAACTATGGCCCCGAAGGTCTGAGGTAAACTACTCACACTTCATCGGAGAGGCTATGGTGATGTAGAAGCCCTCCGTGATGATGACCCTCTCCGGCGGAGCTCTGGAACAGGCCCCAAGATGGGATCTCGTGGATACAGAAAGTTGCGGCGGTGGAATTAGGTTTTTGGCTCCTGTTCTGATTGTTTGGGGGTATGTATGTATATATAGGAGGAAGAAGTACGTCGGTGGAGCTTCGAGGGGCCCACGAGGCAGGGGGCGCGCCCTAGGAGGGGGGGTGCCCCCCACCCTCATGACCGCCTCTCTGATGCCTTGGCATAGGGTCCAAGTCTCCTGGATCACGTTTAGTGAGAAAATCACGTCCCCGAAGGTTTCATTCCGTTTGGACTCCGTTTGATATTCCGTTTCTTCGAAACACTGAAATAGGCAAAAAAACAACAATTCTGGGCTGGGCCTCCGGTTAATTGGTTAGTCCCAAAAACAATATAAAAGTGGAAAATAAAGCCCAATATAGTCCAAAACAGTAGATAATATAGCATGGAGGAATCAAAAAATTATAGATACGTTGGAGACGTATCAGGCACCCCCAAGCTTAATTCCTGCTCGTCCTCGAGTAGGTAAATGATAAAAAGAGAATTTTTGACGCGGAGTGCTACTTGGCATAATTTCAATGCAAATCTTCTTAATTGTGATATGAATATTCAACTTCGAAAGATTCAAGACAAAAGTTTATATTGTCATAAAAATAATAATACTTCAAGCATACCTAACAAAGCAATTATGTCTTCTCAAAATAACATGGCCAAAGAAAGTTATCCCTACAAAATCATATAGTCTGGCTATGCTCTATCTTCAGCACACAATGTATTTAAATCATGCACAACCCCGATGACAAGCCAAGCAATTGTTTCATACTCTAACTTTTTCAAAACTTTTTCAATCTTCACGCAATACATGAGCATGAGCCATGGATATAGCACTATAGGTGGAATAGAATGGTGGTTGTGGAGAAGACAAAAAGGAGAAGATAGTCTCACATCAACTAGGCGTATCAACGGGCTATGGAGATGCCCATCAATAGATATCAATGTGAGTGAGTAGGGATTGCCATGCAACGGATGCACTAGAGCTATAAGTATATGAAAGCTCAATAAGAAACTATGTGGGTGTGCATCCAACTTGCTTGCTCATGAAGACCTAGGGCAATTTGAGGAAGCCCATCATTGAAATATACAAGCCAAGTTCTATAATGAAAGATTCCCACTAGTATATGAAAGTGACAACATGAGAGACTCTCTACTATGAAGATCATGGTGCTACTTTGAAGCACAAGTGTGGTAAGAGGATAGTAACATTGTCCCTTCTCTCTTTTTCTCTCATTTTTTTTATTATTTGGGCCTTTTCTCTTTTTTATGGCCTCTTTTTTATTTGGGCTTTTTTGGCCTCTTTTATTTATTTTTCGTCCGGAGTCTCATCCCGACTTGTGGGGGAATCATAGTCTCCATCATCCATTCCTCACTGGGACAATGCTCTAATAATGATGATCATCACACTTTTATTTTTCTTACAAGTCAACAATTACAACTCGATACTTAGAACAAAATATGACTCTATATGAATGCCTCCGGCGGTGTACCGGGATATGCAATATGACAATGATGAATGTGTCATGAACGGAACGGTGGAAAGTTGCATGGCAATATATCTCGGAATGGCTATGGAAATGCCATAATAGGTAGGTATGGTGGCTGTTTTGAGGAAGGTATATGGTAGGTGTATGATACCGGTGAAAAGTGAGCGGTATTAGAGAGGCTAGCAAAGGTGAAAGGGTGAGAGTGCGTATAATCCATGGAGTCAACATTAGTCATAAAGAACTCATATACTTATTGCCAAAATCTAGAAGTTATCAAAGCAAAGTATTACGCGCATGCTCCTAGGGGGATAGATTGGTAGGAAAAGACCATCGCTCGTCCCCGACCGCCACTCATAAGGAAGACAATCAATAAATAAATCATGCTCCGACTTCATCACATAACGGTTCATCATACATGCATGCTACGGGAATCACAAACTTTAACACAAGTATTCTTTAAATTCACAACTAATCAAAGCATGACTTTAATATTATCACCTCCATATCTCAAAACAATTATCATGCTTCAATCTTTTCTTAGTATTCAACACACTCAAAAGAAAGTTTCACAAATCTTGAATACCAAGCATATTATTATTAAGCAAATTACCATGCTATTAAGAGACTCTCAAAATAATTTAAGTGAAGCATGAGAGATCAATAGTTTCTTTAAAACAAATCCACCACCATGCTCTAAAAGATCTAAGTGAAGCGCATAGAGCACATTTATAACGCTCAAAAGATATAAGTGAAGCACATAGAGCAAAACTACATAGCTCAAAAGATATAAGTGAAGCACATAGAGTATTCTATAAAATTTTAATTCATTTATGGCTCTCTCTTAAGGTGTGTGCATCAAAGATGATTGTGTCATACTAAGACACAAAGACACAAATAATACAAGACGCTCCAAGCAAAACACATATCATGTTGGTGAAAAAAAATATAGCTCCAAGTAAATTACCGATGGAAGTGGACGAAAGAGGGGATGCCTTCTGAGGCATCCCCAAGCTTTGACTTTTTGTTGTCCTTGGATTATCTTGGGGGTGCCATGGGCATCCCCAAGCTTAGGCTCTTGCCACTCTTTGTTTCATAATCCATCAAAAGAATTCACCCAAAACTTGAAAACTTCACAACACAAAACTTAAAGTAGAAAACTCGTGAGCTCCGTTAGCGAAAGAAAACAAAAGACCACTTCAAGGTACTGTAATGAACTCATTCTTTATTTATATGGGTGTTAAACCTACTGTATTCCAACTTATCTATGGATTATAAACTATTTTACTAGCCATAGATTCATCAAAATAAGCAAACAACACACGAAAAACAGAATCCATCAAAAACAGAACAGTCTGTAGTAATCTGTAGCTAGCGCAAGGTTGGAACCCCAAAAATTCTAAAATAAATTGCTGGACGTGAGGAATTTATCTATTAATCATCTGCAAAAAGAATTAACTAAATATAACTCTTCAAATAATAATGACAGCAGTTCTCGTGAGCGGTAAAGTTTCTGTTTTTTACAGCAAGTTTAACAAGACTTTCCCCAAGTCTTCCCAACGGTTCTACTTGGCACAAACACTAATTAAACACAAGAAACACAACCAAAACAGAGGCTAAATAATTTATTTATTACTAAGCAGGAGCAAAAGGCAAGGAATAAAAATAAAATTGGGTTGCCTCCCGACAAGCGCTATCGTTTAACGCCCCTAGCTAGGCATAAAAGCGAGGATAGATCTAGGTATTGCCATCTTTGGTAGGCAATCCTTAAGTGGCTCTCATGATAGTTTCATATGGCAATTTTATTTTCTTTTTTGGAAAGTGTTCCATGCCCTTTTTTTAAAGGAAATTGAAATCTAATATTCCCTTCCTTCATATCAATAATCGCACCAACCGTTCTAAGGAAAGGTCTACCAAGAATAATAGGGCAAGAAGGATTGCAATCTATATCAAGAACAATGAAATCTACGGGCACATAATTCCTATTTGCAACAATAAGAACATCATTAATCCTTCCCATAGGTTTCTTAATAGTACAATCCGCAAGATGCAAGTTTAGAGAGCAATCATCAAAATTACGGAAATCTAGTAAATCACATAAAGTCTTGGGAATAGTGGAGACACTAGCACCCAAATCACGCAAAGCATAAAACTTATGATCTTTAATTTTAATTTTAATAGTTGGTTCCCACTCATCATAGAGTTTTCTAGGGATAGAAACTTTCAACTCAAGTTTTTCTTCATAAGATTGCATCAAGGCGGTGAAGGCTTTATGTTGACTATAAGCATGTGCAGAATTTAGCACGGATTGCAACAAGGAAATACAATCAATTAGAAAGAACTTTCATAATTAAATTCCTTGAAATCCAATATAGTGGGTTTAGCAACATCTAGATTTTTATTTCTTTCAATCCCACTTTCATCAATTTCATCATAAAGATCTAAATACTCCGAATTTTTAGAACGCCTTCTAGGTAAAGGAAGATCATATTTAGTTTCATCAAGATTCATATTGCAAAACAAAGATTTAATAGGAGACACATCAATAACTTTTAGATCTTCATCTTGATTTTCATAGGAATTGGAAGAACACGCTTTAATAAAGGCATCTTTGGAAGCATGCATCCTAGCGGTTCTTTCCTTGCACTCATCAATGGAAATTCTCATGGCTTTAAGAGACTCATTGATATCATTCTTAGGAGGAATAGATCTAAGCTTTAAATAATCAACCTCAAGAGAAATTCTATCAACGTCCTAGCCAAATCATCAACTTTAAGCAATTTCTCTTCAAGCAAAGCATTAAAATTCTTTTGTGAATTCATAAATTCTTTAACACTATTATCAAATTTAGAGGGCATATTATTATAATTTCCATAAGAGTTGTTGTAGGAATTCCCATAATTATTAGAAGGATTACTAGGATATGGCCTAGGATTAAAATTCCCTCTATAAGCGTTGTTACCAAAATTATTCCTACCAACAAAATTCACATCCATAGATTCATTGTTATTCTCAATCAAAGTAGACAAAGGAATATCATTAGGATAAGAAGAAACACTCTTAGTAGCAAATAATTTCATAAGTTCATCCATCTTTCCACTCAAAACATTGATTTCTTCTATCGCATGCACTTTTTTATTAGAAGATCTTTCAGTATGCCATTGAGAATAATTAACCATAATATTATCTTGGAGTTTAGTAGCATCTCCTAAAGTGATTTCCATAAAAGTGCCTCCCACGGCCGAATCTAAAAGATTTCTGGAAGCAAAATTCAATCCGACATAATTTTTTTGTATAATCATCCACAAATTGAAACCATGAGTAGGGCAATTACGTATCATTAATTTCATTCTCTCCCAAGTTTGTGCAACATGTTCATGATCGAGTTGCTTAAAGTTCATAATATCATTTCTAAGAGAGATGATCTTAGCGGGAGGGAGATACTTAGAGATAAAAGCACCTTTGCACTTGTTCCAAGAATCAATACTATTTTTAGGTAAAGACGAAAACCAAGCTTTAGCACGATCTCTAAGCAAAAAAGGAAATAGCTTCAATTTAACGACATCATTACCGACATCTTTTTTCTTTTGCATATCACATAAATCAACGAAGCTATTCAGATGAGTAGCGGCATCTTCACTAGGAAGGCCGGCGAATTGATCTTTCATAACAAGATTCAACAAAGCAGTATTGATTTCACAAGATTCAATATTGGCAAGAGGAGCAATCGGAGTGCTAAGGAAATCATTATTATTGGTATTGGTGAAGTCACACAATTTGGTAGTATCTTGAGCCATCGTGACAAACAAGCAATCCAACACATGGGCAAACAAAAAGGCAAGCGGGCAAAAGAGGCAAATAGAGAGGGAGGATAGAGATAGAGGGGGCGAATAAAACGGCAAGGGTGAAGTGGGGGAGAGGAAAACGAGAGGCAAATGGCAAATAATGTAATGCGAGAGATAGGGATTGTGATGGGTACTTGGTATGTTGACTTTTTGCGTAGACTCCCCGGCAACGGCGCCAGAAATCCTTCTTGCTACGTCTTGAGCTTGCGTTGGTTTTCCCCGAAGCGGAAGGGATGATGCAGCAGAGTAGCGTAAGTATTTCCCTTAGTTTTTGAGAACCAAGGTATCAATATAGTAGGAGGCCACGCTCAAGTCCCTCGTACCTTCACGAAATGATAGCTACTCGCAACCAACGCGATTAGGGGTTGTCAATCCCTTCACGGTCACTTACTAGAGTGAGATCTGATAGATATAATATTTTTGGTATTTTTGGTATAAAGATGCAAAGTAAAAAGTAAAGGCAAAGTAAAAAGCAAAGCAAGATTAAAGTGATGGAGATTAATATGATGAGAATAGACCCGGGGGCCATAGGTTTCACTAGTGGCTTCTCTCAAGAGCATAAGTATTCTACGGTGGGTGAACAAATTACTGTTGAGGAATTGACAGAATTGAGCATAGTTATGAGAATATCTAGGCATGATCATGTATAGAGGCATCACGTCCATGACAAGTAGACCAAAACAATTCTGCATCTACTACTATTACTCCACTCATCGACCGCTATCCAGCATGCATCTAGAGTATTAAGTTAAAAACAGAGTAACGCCTTAAGCAAGATGACATGATGTAGAGAGATAAATTCATGCAATATCAAATAAACCCCATCTTGTTATCCTCAATGGCAACGATGCAATATGTGCCTTGCTGCCCCTTCTGTCATTGGGAAAGGACACCGCAAGATCGAACCCAAAGCTATGCACTTCTCCCATGGCAAGAACTACCAATCTAGTTGGCCAAACCAAACGGATAATTCGAAGAGACTTGCAAAGATAACCAATCATACATAAAAGAATTCAGAGAAGATTCAAATATTATTCATAGATAGACTTGATCATAAACCCACAATTCATCGGTCTCAACAAACACACCGCAAAAAGAAGATTACATCGAATAGATCTCCACAAGAGAGGGGGAGAACTTTGTATTGAGATCCAAAAAGAGAGAAGAAGCCATCTAGCTACTAACTATGGACCCGAAGGTCTGAGGTAAACTACTCACACTTCATCGGAGAGGCTATGGTGATGTAGAAGCCCTCCGTGATGATGGCCCTCTCCGGTGGAGCTCCGGAACAGGCCCCAAGATGGGATCTCGTGGATACAGAAAGTTGCGGTGGTGGAATTAGGTTTTTGGCTCCTGTTCTGATCGTTTGGGGGTACGTATGTATATATAGGAGGAAGAAGTACGTTGGTGGAGTTCCGAGGGGCCCACGAGGCAGGGGTGCGCCCTAGGGGGGGGGGGCGCCCCCACCCTCGTGACTGCCTCTCTGATGCCTTGGCGTAGGGTCCAAGTCTCCTGGATCACGTTCGGTGAGAAAATCATGTTCCCGAAGGTTTCATTCCGTTTGGACTCCGTTTGATATTCCATTTCTTCGGAACACTGAAATAGGCAAAAAACAGCAATTCTGGGCTAGGCCTCCGGTTAATAGGTTAGTCCCAAAAATAATATAAAAGTGGAAAATAAAGCCCAATATAGTCCAAAACAATAGATAATATAGCATGGAGCAATAAAAAATTATAGATACGTTGGAAACGTATCAACCTTCATACTGCTTTGAAGACATGCCGTCTTTTTCGTGCAAACGTTGCAGGTCCTCCCATGCCTCAGCTGTATCTTTTGTCTTCCCATACACGCCCAAGAAGCCTAGCAGGTTCACGCAAAGGTTCTTCGTCACGTGCATCACGTCGATCGAAGATCGGACCTTTAGGTCTTTCCAGTAGGGTAGGTCCCAAAATATAGATTTCTTCTTCCACATGGGCCGGGTGCGCGTCCCTCAACATCATTTGGAACAGCTAGTCCGCCAGGACCCTTTCCAAAGATTATGTGTAAATCACTGACCATAGAAAGTACGTGATCACTGGTATGCATGGCGGGCTTCTTCCGGTGATCTGCCTCGCCTTTGAAATTCTTGCCTTTCTTTCGACATTGATGGTTGGTCGAAAGAAATCGACGATGGCCCAGGTACACATTCTTCCTGCATTTGTCCAGGTATATACTTTCGGTGTTAGCTATACAGTGCGTGCATGCGTGATATCCCTTGTTTGTCTGTCCTGAAAGGTTATTGAGAGCGGGCCAATCGTTGATGGTTACAAACAGCAACACGTGCAGGTTAAATTCCTCCTGTATGTGCTCATCCCACGCACGTACACCGTTTCCATTCCACAGCTATAGAAGTTCTTCAACTAATGGCCTTAGGTACACATCAATGTCGTTGCCAGGTTGCTTAGGGCCTTGGATGAGAACTGGCATCATAATGAACTTCCGCTTCATGCACATCCAAGGAGGAAGGTTATACATACATAGAGTCACGGGCCAGGTGCTGTGATTGCTGCTTTGCTCCCCAAAAGGATTAATGCCATCCGCGCTTAAAGCAAACCATACGTTCCTTGGGCCACCTGCAAACTCAGCCCAGTACTTTCTCTCGATTTTTCTCCACTGCGACCCGTCAGCGGGTGCTCTCAACTTCCCGTCTTTCTTACCATCCTCACTATGCCATCGCATCAACTTGGCATGCTCTTTGTTTCTGAACAGTCATTTCAACCGTGGTATTATAGGAGCATACCACATCACCTTCGCAGGAACCATCTTCCTGCGGGGCTCGCCGTCAACATCACCAGGGTCATCTCGTCTGATCTTATACCGCAATGCACCGCATATCGGGCATGCGTTCAAATCCTTGTATGCACCGCGGTAGAGGATGCAGTCATTAGGGCATGCATGTATCTTCTGCACCTCCAATCCTAGAGGGCATACAACCTTCTTTGCTGCGTACGTACTGTCGGGCAATTCGTTATCCTTTGGAAGCTTGTTCTTCAATATTTTCAGTAGCTTCTCGAATCCTTTGTCAGGCATAACATTCTCTGCCTTCCACTGCAGCAATTCCAGTACAGTATCGAGCTTTGTGTTGCCATCTTCGTAATTGCGGTACAACCCTTTTTTGTGATCCTCTAACATGCGATCGAACTTCAGCTTCTGCTTTTGACTTTCGCATTGCATCCTTGCATCGACAATGACCCGACGGAGATCATCATCATGGGGCACATCGTCTGGTTCCTCTTGATCTTCAGCAGCTTCCCCCGTTGCAGCATCATCGGGCACATCGTCTGGTTCCTCTTCATCTTCAGCAGCTTCCCCCGTTGCAGCATCACCGTATTCAGGGGGCACATAGTTGTCATCGTCCTCTTCTTCTTCGCAATCTTCCATCATAACCCCTATTTCTCCGTGCCTCGTCCAAACATTATAGTGTGGCATGAAACCCTTGTAAAGCAGGTGGGTGTGAAAGATTTTACGGTCAGAGTAAGACTTCGTATTCCCACATTTAGGGCATGGACAACACATAAAACCATTCTGCTTGTTTGCCTCAGCCACTTCGAGAAAATCATGGATGCCCATAATGTACTCGGAGGTGTGTCTGTCACCGTACATCCATTGCCGGTTCATCTGCGTGCATTGTATATAATTATGTGTGTCAAAAGTAAGAAAATTAGACAAGTATCTATGTAAAGTAAGAATTTTTTCTTTCAGAAAGAAGATAAGAACAAGAGGCTCACCACGGTGGTGCCGGCGACGAGATCGGCGCGGGCGATCGACGACAGTGAAGACGGGGACGGGGCGTGACGGGCCGCTAATATAAACCTAGACAAATCTCGGGAAAAATGGAGCTCAGAGGTCGAGCTTCGAGAGAAGAAATCTTAACTAGTGTGGCTCGGGCATTTCATGGAGCACCTCATGTGCATAGGAGGTGAACTAGAGCACCCAATGCCCCCCCTTGCCGGCTAGCAAAAAACAAAGCACTGTGGAGTGCTCTGCCGCGGTGATGGGGTATATATAGGCAACTCATTTGTCCCGGTTCGTGGCTGGAACCGGGACTAAAGGCACCCCTTCTGTCCCGGTTCGTGCCACAAACCAGGACCAATGTATGTGGGCCAGGAGCGAGGCCTATTGGTCCCGGTTCGTGACAGGAACACTAGTAGAAAATAGGGCTTTGGTCCAGGCCGAGGTGGCCCATTAGTCCCGGTTCAGTCCAGAACCAGGACCCATGGGGCCATCTGTCCCGGTTCGTGAGGCCAGGGGCCTGCCGGGCCTCGTGGGGGCATTGGTCCCGGTTCGTCATGCCCCTTTGGTCCCGGTTGGTGGGACGAACCGGGACCAATGGGCCTCGCTCCTGGCCCACCCCATTGGTCCCGGTTGGTGGCTTGAACCAGGACCAAAGGCTTCCCTTTGGTACCGGTTCATGCCACGAACCGAGACCAATGAGATGCCCATATATACCCACTCGCTGGCGAGCAAAGCACTCCACACTGCTCTGTTTTTTCTGGCCGACGAGGGGAGAGCTTTGTGGTGCTCTAGCTCACCTCCTATGCACATGAGGTGTTCGATGAAATGCCCGAGCCACACTAGTTAAGCTTTCTCCTCTCGAAGCTCGACCTCAAAGCTCCATTTTCCTCGAGATTTGTCTAGGTTTAGCGGCCCGTCACGTCCCACTCCCGTCTTCACCGCCGTGGATCGCCCGCACCGATCTCGTCGCCGGCACCACCGTGGTGAGCCTCTTGTTCTTATCTTCTTTATGAAAGAAAAAAATTCTTACTTTAGCTAGATAGATACTTGTCTAATTTTCTTACTTTTATTATTGCTTATTATTATATAGTGCGATGGTTTTGGTATCCGCCCCCGTCGACCCTCGTCCTGGCTATGATTCGGATGTGGTATATATTATCTTTTTATAACTATTTGGTTCATTTATTGTTTATGACAATTATGACGACCAACGTGACATAGATTTTATTTATCTAGGAGGTAGTTGAACCGGAAATTCCAACCGACCCTATTGTCGAGAGGTTAAATTTAGTTGAAGAAGAAAACAATTACTTGAAGGAAATAAAAAAATTGAGGAGGAGAAGATGATATTGGAGTTGCATGTTGCGGATGTCGTCGATGATCACAAGATCAAGATGGATGCAATGCAGTTGAAGATGAGAAAGATTAGAAAATATGCCATTCATACCGAGGCTTGGTATCATTATGCCGTTGGATCAATGGTTACCTTGGTTGCGATTATGATCGCATTTGTTTTCGCATTGAAATGTTTTACATAGTTTCAATGTATGGTTTAATTAATTAGATGCTTTGGAGAGCTATATGTTGTTAGATGAGAACTATGTATGTACTTTGGTTTTAATGTGATGATGAACTTCTATTAATTTGGTCATGTAATTATCTATTCATGATGTTCTGTAATTGTTTTTGACACACTTAATTATATATAATGCACGTAGATGAACCGGCAATGGATGTACGGTGGCAGACACACCTCACTTAATTATCTATATATAATGCAAAAAGCAAAACACAAAAATGGAAAAAGCTATTTTTATAGTAAAGTTAATCACAAACTTGTGATTCACACAAATTTCAAAGAATTCAAATTTTAACTATTCAAATTTGAAAACTAATGACACTAACTGAAAGTTTATAATTTTTTTAAAACTAATGGAAAAAAGAATTAAAAAATAAAGCAAGAAACAAAAGAAAATAAATAATGCAAAAAACAAAACAAAAAAATAAAAAAAATAAAAAAACTGCCACCTATTGGGCCACCACGGCCTGAATACGACTAGAAACCCAACCTGGGTCAGGATTCGGGCCCGCAGAAGGCCCAATAGGCCCACAGACAGCATAGTGTGAGATTAGGCCTGTAAGCCTGCATTTGAGAGGAGCTGGAGAGGGCAGCCGCAGTGGGGCTTATAAACCACTCCGAGCCCCTCTCAACTAGCAAGGTGGGACTAAACTTTTGGCCGCGGGTAGCGCAAGGCCTTTGGTCCCGGTTGGTGCCACCAACCGGGACTAAAGGGGACATTGGTCCCGGTTCGTGGCACCAACCGGGACCAATGCTCCTCGCCCCTGGCCCATGACCATTAGTCCCGGTTTGTGCCACAAACTCGGACTAAAGGGTTGGTCCTTGTTGCAGGCAGAGTTTAGTCCCACGTCGCCAACCGAAGGGGGCTGACACCGGTTTATAAGCCCTTCTCTCTCTGCCTTGTTGAGCTCCTCTCAAAATGAAAATAGATGCCCTTATAGAGAAAAGTTTAACCTAAATTGAAAGTGAATTTCTCTGAAGTTCATAGAAATTTACTATGAATTTAGGTTGAATTTTCTCTATAAGCGCATCTATTCTCATTTTTAGTAAGTTAATCAGAAACTCATGGTTCACACAAATTTCAAAGAATTCAGATTTTAACTATTCAAATTTGAAAACTAATGGCACTAACAGAAAGTTTATAATTTTTCTAAAACTAATGGCACTAACAGAAAATTTATAATTTTGCTAACCTAAAAGCAAAAAGAATTAAAAATTAAAGCAAAAAACAAAAGAAAATAAATAATGCAAAAAACAAAACAAAAAACAGGAAAAAACTATTTTTATAGTAAAGTTAATCACAAACTTGTGATTCACACAAATTTCAAACAATTCAAATTCTAACTATTCAGATTTGAAAACTAATGGCACTAACAGAAAGTTTATAATTTTGCTGACCTAAAAGCAAAAAGAATTAAAAAATAAAGCAAAAAACAAAAGAAAATAAATAATGCAAAGAACAAAACAAAAAAACTGGAAAAAAACTATTTTTCTAGTGAAGTTTATCACAAACTTGTGATTCACATAAATTTCAAAGAATTCAAATTTTAACTATTCAAATTTGAAAACTAACGGCACTAACAGAAAGTTTATAATTTTGCTAACCTAAAAGCAAAAAGAATTAAAAAATTAAAGCAAAAAACAAAAGAAAATAAATAATGCAGAAAACAAAACAAAAAAACAGGGAAAAAACTATTTTTGTAGTAAAGTTAATCACAAACTTGTGATTCACACAAATTTCAAACAATTCAAATTTTAACTATTCAAATTTGAAAACTAATGGCACTAACAGAAAGTTTATAATTTTACTGACCTAAAAGCAAAAAGAATTAAAAAATAAAGCAAAAAACAAAAGAAAATAAATAATGCAGAAAACAAATCAAAAAAACTAGAAAAACTATTTTTCTAGCAAAGTTTATCACAAACTTGTGATTCACATAAATTTCAAAGAATTCAAATTTTAACTATTCAAATTTGAAACTAATGGCACTAAAGAAAGTTTATAATTTTTCTAAAACTAAAAGGAAAAAGAATAAAAAAATAAAGCAAGAAACAAAAGAAAATAAATAATGCAAAAAACAAAACAAAAAAACTGAAAAAAAACTGCCACCTATTGGGCCACCACGGCGTGAATACGACTAGAAACCCAACCTGAGCCAGGATTCAGGCCCGCAGAAGGCCTAATAGGCCCATAGACAGCATAGTGTAAGATTAGGCCCGTAAGCCTGCATTAGAGAGGAGCTCGAGAGGGCAGCCGTAGCGGGGCTTATAAACCACTCTCGAGCTCTCTCAGCTAGCGAGGTGGTACTAAACTTTTGACGCGGGACAGCACAAGGCCTTTGGTCCCGGTTGGTGCCACCAACCGGGACTAACGGGGTGCATTGGTCACGGTTCGTGGCACCAACCGGGACCAATGCCCCCTTTTAGTCCCAGTTGGTGCCACCAACCGGGACCAAAGGCCTCCGCTTCCCGCCCTTTGGGTTGCTGAAAAGAGACCTTTGGTCCCGGTTGGTGGCACCAACCGGGACTAAAGGGAGGCATTAGTCCCGGTTGGTGCCATGAACTGGGACTAGTGGCTTTGCTATATAAGATGACACTTAGGAAATTTTCACTTCTCATTCGCAGTTGCCCTCGACGACGCCGACGACATCATCGACGCTGCCAGGCTGCCCTGACGCCACCCGCCGCCCCCGCCGTCGCCGTCGCCCACCGTCGCCGTCGCCCACGCCTCG
>NC_041384.1:38272162-38283940 GCF_002162155.2 Triticum dicoccoides | reverse complement strand
CGATCTTCTCCTCTATTAATATCTTCTTCTCCTCTTTTTATTTCTTCTTCGTCTTCTTATTTTTTATTGGATATGTCGTTGTCGATATACCCCGTGTCCCGATAACTTCAACACGAGGGGGGGGGGGTGGGTTCGACCTACCCCCTCCCCGATAATATTATTTTCCCATGTATGTATGCAAAAGTTACATTTTTAGAAAACTTTTATATATCTAGCTAGGAAAGGAAGAAGAAGAAAAAGAATGCACTACAAGAAATATGTCAACTTGTGACCAGCACTATTGGTCACTGTTTTCAATTTGTGACCTTTTTGTGACCAAAAGCATAAGGTCAAAAGATGGCGGTCGTAAACTGACTATAGCGACCTTTCTTCTGGAATGGTCGTAGACGTTTATGACCAAAATACGTCTACTGTGGCGTTTTGGTCACTAGCAACCTCCCCAGGCCACGTAGGCATCCAGCGTGGCAATCCGATATGGCACAAGATTCAGCCCGGTCCAATTCGATTTTCTACATGGGCCTAGCCCAACAATTCGGCCTTTTTAATGTATTTTTTTCCTGTGCTTTTATTAGCTACATGGGTCTGACCCAGTAATTCGGCCCATGTATTTTTTTTAGGCAAGCCCTTTTAATATATGTATTTTATGCTAATTTTGGTTAGCTACATGGGCCTGGCTTACAATTTGGCCTTTTTATTTTCTAGCGCACAACTCTTTGCCGTCAATTTATTTTTTATTTCCACCTTTTTTTCCTAGCTCTAGTTTACAGATGGGTCCCAAATGTCAGATTTTTCACAGCTTATTAATAAGCAATATATATGTATATATCAAACAGACAGAAGAGAGAAAGCATACGAAAATCTTCAAATAACAGCTAAAATAAGTTTATTACAATATGCTATACAGAACAGAACATGTGAAACTACATACACTCATTCACATCACACAACCAGTTTCCATACACTCATTCACATCACATCAATCAATTTAACCATCGAATCTTGTATACCAAGGAACTTACGCTTATATGCAGACCTACAGGAAGGGCATCTCTCCAGCATCATCTCTCTCCAGCATTCACTGCTTCGCACTTGGCTTCACGGCCTCACAATCAGAAAAATTAGGACTGGAGCTCCTGTAAAAGAGTGAACATAAAGGAAAAAAGTTAGGCTTGGAGCTCCTGAAAAAGGGTGAACGCATAAAGGAAAACAAGTAAGAAAACTATACAGGAAAACAAGTAGAATGTATTGAGCATATATATGTTGTCCCTGGAAGGCGATGAAACCATATTATCATAAGTCACGGTTTAAACATCAAACCAGATTTACAAGTGAGCATGGCTAGAGTTCACAAAAACGATCCAAATCCAAAACTTAGGGGTGGCTGGGAGAACAGAGAGGGGATGCACCTCTCTAGCAGAGGGCGGCGCCGAGGACTGAGTCGCCGTCAATGCTCTGGTGCGCTCCAGTCGCCTACATGTCAGGAGTTTTGTGACTCATGAAGATACATCTATGCACCAAAGCAGCAGTTCATTTACCAAAATAAAATAACAGTTCAAGCATCATGGTACCAACACCAATTTATCAATAGCTCAACACCAAAAAAGCAAGTTAAATTGAAAATGCCATACTCAGATCATTTCATCCTCAATACACGTAATGTGTTGTGCACTCTACACATAACAAGCAGGCTACTAGAAATTACTACAAGGAGAACACACCTCATATATAGAATTCACACTTGACAATTACAATAGGCACTGCACATATATGGAGAGGTTTAAAAATAAAACTCAGGATTTAGGCATGCACTGGGCATGTATGGATACTAATTGCTCAACTACACGAGGGTAGCCAGTTCGCTGTCACATACAAAAAAGCATGATTCAGATCAACACCATAACAGAGATTGCTAAACCTCAACAGTGGCGTACTTATATACAAACAGAGATGACAGCGACACCGTACTACTACTACTTGAAAGATTGGCAGTGAGGCTTACCCATTGGCGAAATAGTCAGATGAGGACACCTCATTGTACTTCATGAGCATGCCTGGGGGCCAAACAGGAATATCAAAGCAATTGCATCCAGATTCTATCTTCTGCAAATCACAATAAACTCCAGTCACATTGTGTAGTATCAAATATAAGCAATAATCAAATATAAGCAATAATGCAGCAGCTGAAACCATTACCTTACTAATTTGTAGAAAACCTCATGATGTAATATAAACATCCAGATACAAACACGTGTATAACTGCATATTGATGGATCTTGAAAGAAATAGTCCATATACACCAATAGACATCCATATACAAGCATGCATGTAACAGTAGAATATCTGCATATTGATGAATCATGCAAGAAATAGTCCATCTACACCTAAATTAGTAGTACTTGATAAAAAGGTATGCTAATAAGCTAGTTCTTAGATCCAAAACACACAAGGATAGGATCCACACATGCATCGATCCTCATCGGACAGACCACAAAAGAAACATTTCAATTCACAAGCTTCTGTCATGTATAAGACATCCAGATAAAAAACATGTAAACAATTGTATATCGATAAAATCGTGAAAGAAACAGTCCATCTACATCTCAGCTAATACTAGTACTTGATGAAAAGTAAGCTAATAAGCTAGTGTTGTTCCCTCGGTCCAAACACACAGAGATATGACCTACATGTGCATCAATCCCCATCAAACAGACCACAACAGAAAAACACTGCATTTCACAAACTTCTGTCATGCATAAGACATCCAGATACAAACTTGCATATAAGAGCAGCATATATAGATGAATCATGAAAGAAATAGTCTATCTACTCTCGATGGACACACTGCACAAGTCCATATACTTTAGGCATGTTATATATTGCGACTACACTTGGAATTCTATAACATAAATCCTAGTCATTCTCAAGGCGCAGGACAAAATGCAACACACATGCTAGAGTAAAATCACACAGAGCAAAGCAACAACCTTAAACAAACATCATCAGCGATAGTGCAGCAGATGCTAACTTTAGATGCTGCTCGGGTACATGAACACTCTGACCTTGCGCCCCTGCACACAACACAAAGAAACAAACAACCTCAACAAAAAAGCACCATCAAGAAAACTAAGGGTGGGCAGGCACTGACCATGGACTCGGCGGGGAGGTTGGACTTGAACTGGGCGCAGACAACGCCGGAGTTGCCGTGTGGGCTGGTGATCTTGCCCCAGAGGTAGCGATAGTGGGTGCCGTCCCTCTGTGAACGAATATAAGACGTTTTAGATCGCTTAATAAGCAGCACACTGTCCTGATGCGATATTAGAGGAGCTGTTTTATGCTACAAGAAGACTATGCAGAAGTAACAGAGGTGATAAGCAGAGAACCTGTCGTCGTCTATTACTACTAGACATGCCAGACAGGATCAGCTGGCTAGCATGCCCCGTGCGCGAGCCAACAGGGCGCCAGCGGTCAATCGGCTAGCTAGACGCGATGCAGACAGAGGAGGGAGAGCCGGCCGGCCCGGAGACGAAGCGCGAGAGGGGATTTGATCGGAACCTCGGCCGGCCGGCCAGGGCGGGAGTAAGGGGTTGGGGGGAGTCTGTACCGGCGAGCAGAGCAGAGCAGAGGAGGCTTCTTCCATCGCGGCGACACCGTACCACGCCACGTCCTCCTTGGTGTTCACCCCCTCGACCTGCACCAGCGACATGCTCTCGTACTGGTTCGACTTCGACCTGCAGATCAACCCCCACATCGCCATCAGCGCGCCGCCCAATCTCACCATGAAATGAATCGCCAGATCCGGCGAGAGCATGGCGAAGAACGGGGCTGCTCATCTCTTGAAGCCGAGGATGGTGCCCCGTACGTAGAGCCTGACGAGCTACCCCATGCGTCCCTTCACCATGGCGGCTGCCGCCGCTTAGGGTTTCGACGGGATGGGGACACGGGAGGGTAGGGGAGGGAAGGGGGAGAAGGTCGGGCGGGAGGGGGGGTGCGGCAGCGAGGGGAGGCGAGGCGGCGAGGGGAGAGGGAGAGGGGTGGCGGATCTGGATCTGGAGAGGGGTTGGGAGACGACGCTAGGGTTCACATGCGGGAGGGGGTTTCCTTTTTTCAGACAAAGAGGGGGGTGAGGGAGAAAGGGCTGCCGTCGGATCTAGATCTGCAGAGGAGCATCCGACGGCGCTGAAGGCACGATCCGCGTGACATGCTCGTGGACCAATCAGAGCCCAGTACACGTTATGACCATCTAAATTGGTCTTAATCTATTAAAAATAAGATGTTGAATCATATAAACAGTTTTATCATATGAGAATTCAATAAAATAAAAACATTCTCATTGTGTTGGCGAATGTGACCTAGTTTTTTTAGGAAAACTAACAAACTTGGAATTGGAATAAGACAAATATCTTTAAAAAGTGTTACGAGAAATGAGTTTTTAGGGGAAAAATCATTTTCTATTTTCGGAGTGACAAAATTCTTTTTTGTGAAGAATCTACCAAATATTTCTTTCAAAATGGCACCACACGAAACTATAAGACAACATTTTATGTACAGTTGACCAAATCTTAAAATCTAAAATGCTTTTGATTCACCTCTCATCAAAAAGACAATTTATGTTTCAAAAAAGAATCCCTGAGCATTCTTTTTGTCTACTTTTTCACATGAAAATTTCAAAAAATGATCTCATACTGCGTAAAAGGGTGCATTTTGGAATAGCAAACAATGTTGCCTAAGGAAGTTTTCATTTTCTTTGGACGAAAAAAATCATTTTGCATCTTTTTTAGTGCCCAAAAATGAGGTTTTTTTAAGGACCTACCAAATAATTGTTGAAAAATTGTACCAAATCAATTTTATAAAATACTAGGCCATGTTCAATGCACAATTGACCAAATAGTTGGGTGTCAAAAGTTTTGATCCACCTCTGGTGAAAAAGACAAACTTCCGCCGATTCAGCTATAAGTGGGTCAAATTTGAACTGTAGCTGCCTTGTAGTTTGCTCTTTATTTTTTCCAAAAATCATTTCTAGGTACATAAGTATCTATTTAATCAGAGAAACACCAAAAAAATTCCAAGATTCAACCACTAGCTAGGAACGGCCATTCCCGCCGTTTTGACCGCATTTTGAAACGGGCATAAAAAATTCAGAAAAATCAAAAAATTGGAAAACCTTCGCATTGTGTCATTATATATGACCAAGTTACCAGGAAAAATAATAAACTTGTAATACGGCAATTCTTTTAAAAAAGTGTTATCAGAAATGAGCTATCATGCGTGAAGATTCATGGCTTTCAAGCCAAATGATCAATCCTATGCCCACATTCATGGCATCGTTTGTTCAAATGAGCTCATATTGTGCACAAGGGTGCATATTGGAATGACAAACAATGTTTCCTAAGGAAGTTTTCATTTTCTTTGGACGAAAAAACCATTTTCCATTTTTCGAGTGCCCAAAAGGAGGGTTTTTTGTGAAGGACCTCCCAAATAATTGTTGCAATTGGACCAAATCATTTTTATAAAATACTAGGCCATATTTAATGCACAATTGACCAAATGGTTGGGTGTAAAAAGTTTTGATCCACCTCTGGTGAAAAAGACAAACTTCCGCCGATTCAGCTATAAGTGGGTCAAATTTGAACTGTAGCTGCCTTGTAGTTTGCTCTTTATTTTTTCCAAAAATCATTTCTAGGTACATAAGTATCTATTTAATCAGAGAAACACCAAAAAAATTCCAAGATTCAACCACTAGCTAGGAACGGCCATTCCCGCCGTTTTGACCGCATTTTGAAACGGGCATAAAAAATTCAGAAAAATCAAAAAATTGGAAAACCTTCGCATTGTGTCATTATATATGACCAAGTTACCAGGAAAAATAATAAACTTGTAATACGGCAATTCTTTTAAAAAAGTGTTATCAGAAATGAGCTATCATGCGTGAAGATTCATGGCTTTCAAGCCAAATGATCAATCCTATGCCCACATTCATGGCATCGTTTGTTCAAATGAGCTCATATTGTGCACAAGGGTGCATATTGGAATGACAAACAATGTTTCCTAAGGAAGTTTTCATTTTCTTTGGACGAAAAAACCATTTTCCATTTTTTGAGTGCCCAAAAGGAGGGTTTTTTGTGAAGGACCTCCCAAATAATTGTTGCAAAATTGGACCAAATCATTTTTATAAAATACTAGGCCATATTTAATGCACAATTGACCAAATGGTTGGGTGTAAAAAGTTTTGATCCACCTCTGGTGAAAAAGACAAACTTCCGCCGATTCAGCTATAAGTGGGTCAAATTTGAACTGTAGCTGCCTTGTAGTTTGCTCTTTATTTTTTCCAAAAATCATTTCTAGGTACATAAGTATCTATTTAATCAGAGAAACACCAAAAAAATTCCAAGATTCAACCACTAGCTAGGAACGGCCATTCCCGCCGTTTTGACCGCATTTTGAAACGGGCATAAAAAATTCAGAAAAATCAAAAAATTGGAAAACCTTCGCATTGTGTCATTATATATGACCAAGTTACCAGGAAAAATAATAAACTTGTAATACGGCAATTCTTTTAAAAAAGTGTTATCAGAAATGAGCTATCATGCGTGAAGATTCATGGCTTTCAAGCCAAATGATCAATCCTATGCCCACATTCATGGCATCGTTTGATTAAATGAGCTCATATTGTGCACAAGGGTGCATATTGGAATGGCAAACAATGTTTCCTAAGGAAGTTTTCATTTTCTTTGGACGAAAAAACCATTTTCCATTTTTCGAGTGCCCAAAAGGAGGGCTTTTTGTGAAGGACCTCCCAAATAATTGTTGCAAAATTGGACCAAATCATTTTTATAAAATACTAGGCAATATTTAATGCACAATTGACCAAATGGTTGGGTGTAAAAAGTTTTGATCCACCTCTGGTGAAAAAGACAAACTTCCACCGATTCAGCTATAAGTGGGTCAAATTTGAACTGTAGCTGCCTTGTAGTTTGCTCTTTATTTTTTCCAAAAATCATTTCTAGGTACATAAGTATCTATTTAATCAGAGAAACACCAAAAAAATTCCAAGATTCAACCACTAGCTAGGAACGGCCATTCCCGCCGTTTTGACCGCATTTTGAAACGGGCATAAAAAATTCAGAAAAATCAAAAAATTGGAAAACCTTCGCATTGTGTCATTATATATGACCAAGTTACCAGGAAAAATAATAAACTTGTAATACGGCAATTCTTTTAAAAAAGTGTTATCAGAAATGAGCTATCATGCGTGAAGATTCATGGCTTTCAAGCCAAATGATCAATCCTATGCCCACATTCATGGCATCGTTTGTTCAAATGATCTCATATTGTGCACAAGGGTGCATATTGGAATGGCAAACAATGTTTCCTAAGGAAGTTTTCATTTTCTTTGGACGAAAAAACCATTTTCCATTTTTCGAGTGCCCAAAAGGAGGGTTTTTTGTGAAGGACCTCCCAAATAATTGTTGCAAAATTGGACCAAATCATTTTTATAAAATACTAGGCCATATTTAATGCACAATTGACCAAATGGTTGGGTGTAAAAAGTTTTGATCCACCTCTGGTAAAAAAGACAAACTTCTGCCGATTTAGTTGGAAGTGGGTCAAGTTTGAACTGTAGCTGCCTTGTAGTTTGCTATTTATTTTTCCAAAAATCATTTCTAGGTACATAAGTATATATTTAATCAGAGAAACACCAAAAAAATTCCAAGATTCAACCACTAGCTAGGAACGGTCATTCTTGCCGTTTTGACCGCATTTTGAAACGGGCATAAAAAATTCAAAAAAATCAAAAAATTGGAAAACCTTCGCATTGTGTCATTGTATATGACCAAGTTACCAGGAAAAATAATAAACTTGTAATACGATAATTGTTTAAAAAAAGTGTTATCAGAAATGAGCTATCATGCGTGAAGATTCATGGCTTTCAAGCCAAATGATCAATCCTATGCCCACATTCATGGCATAGTTTGTTCAAATGATCACATATTGTGCACAAGGGTGCATATTGGAATGGCAAACAATGTTTCCTAAGGAAGTTTTCATTTTCGTTGGACGAAAAAACCATTTTCCATTTTTTGAGTGCCCAAAAGGAGGGTTTTTTGTGAAGGACCTCCCAAATAATTGTTGCAAAATTGGACCAAATCATTTTTATAAAATACTAGGACATATTTAATGCACAATTGACCAAATAGTTGGGTGTAAAAAGTTTTGATCCACCTCTAGTGAAAAAGACAAACTTCTGGCGATTCAGTTGGAAGTGGGTCAAATTTGAACTATAGATGCCTTGTAGTTTGCTCTTTATTTTTTCCAAAAATCATTTCTAGGTACATAAGTATCTATTTAATTGGAGAAACACCAAAAAAATTCCAAGATTCAACCACTAGCTACGAACGGTCATTCTCGTCGTTTTGACCGCATTTTGAAACGGGCATAACAAATTAAGAAAAAATCAAAAAATTGGAAAACATTCGCATTGTGTAATTGTATATGACCAAGTTACCAGGCAAAATAATAAACTTATAATACGACAATTCTTTTAAAAAAGTGTTATCAGAAATGAGCTATCATGCGTGAAGATTCATGGCTTTCAAGCCAAATGATCAATCCTATGCCCACATTCATGGCATCGTTTGTTCAAATGATCTCATATTGTGCACAAGGGTGCATATTGGAATGTCAAACAATGTTGCCTAAGGAAGTTTTCATTTTCTTTGGACGAAAAAACCATTTTCCATTTTTCGAGTGCCCAAAAGGAGGGTTTTTTGTGAAGGACCTCCCAAATGATTGTTGCAAAATTGGACCAAATCATTTTTATAAAATACTAGGCCATATTTAATGCATAATTGACCAAATGGTTGGGTGTAAAAAGTTTTGATCCACCTCTCGTGAAAATGACAAACTTCCGCCGATTCAGGTGGAAGTGGGTCAAATTTGAACTGTAGCTGCCTTGTAGTTTGCTCTTTATTTTTTCCAAAAATAATTTCTAGGTACATAAGTATCTATTTAATCAAAGAAACACCAAAAAAATTCCAAGATTCAACCACTAGCTAGGAACGGCCATTCCCGCCGTTTTGACCGCATTTTGAAACAGGCATAAAAAATTCAAAAACACTCAAAAAATCGGAAAACCTTCGCATTGTGTCATTATATAGGACCAATTTTCCAGGAAAAATAATAAACTTGTAATACGGCAATTCTTTTAAAAAAGTGTTATCAGAAATGAGCTGTCATGCGTGAGGATTCATGGCTTTCAAGCCAAATGATCAATCCTATGCCCACATTCATGGCATAGTTTGTTCAAATGATCTCATATTGTGCACAAGGGTGCATATAGGAATGGCAAACAATGTTTCCTAAGGAAGTTTTCATTTTCTTTGGACGAAAAAACCATTTTCCATTTTTTGAGTGCCCAAAAGGAGGGTTTTTTGTGAAGGACCTCCCAAATAATTGTTGCAAAATTGGACCAAATCATTTTTATAAAATACTAGGACATATTTAATGCACAATTGACCAAATCGTTGGGTGTCAAAAGTTTTGATCCACCTCTGGTGAAAAAGACGAACTTCTGTCGATTCAGTTGGAAGTGGGTCAAATTTGAACTGTAGCTGCCTTGTAGTTTGCTCTTTATTTTTTCCAAAAATCATTTCTAGGTACATAAGTATCTATTTAATGAGAGAAACACCAAAAAAATTCCAAGATTCAACCACTAGCTAGGAACGGCCATTCCCGCCGTTTGACCGCATTTTGAAACGGGCATAAAAAATTCAGAAAAAATCAAAAAATTGGAAAACCTTCGCATTGTGTCATTATATATGACCAAGTTACCAGGAAAAATAATAAACTTGTAATACGGCAATTCTTTTAAAAAAGTGTTATCAGAAATGAGCTATCATGCATGAAGATTCATGGCTTTCAAGCCAAATGACCAATCCTATGCCCACATTCATGGCATCGTTTGTTGAAATGATCTCATATTGTGCACAAGGGTGCATATTGGAATGGCAAACAATGTTGCCTAAGGAAGTTTTCATTTTCTTTGGACGAAAAAACCATTTCCCATTTTTTGAGTGCCCAAAAGGAGGGTTTTTTGTGAAGGACCTCCCAAATAATTGTTGCAAAATTGGACCAAATCATTTTTATAAAATACTAGGCCATATTTAATGCACAATTGACCAAATGGTTGGGTGTAAAAAGTTTTGATCCACCTCTCGTGAAAAAGACACTTCCGCCGATTCAGTTGGAAGTGGGTCAAGTTTGAACTGTAGTTGCCTTGTAGTTTGATCTTTATTTTTTCCAAAAATCATTTCTAGGTACATAAGTATCTATTTAATCAGAGAAACACCAAAAAAATTCCATGATTCAACCACTAGCTAGGAACGGTCATTCCCGCTGTTTTGACCGCATTTTGAAACGGGCATAAAAAATTCAAAAAAAATCAAAAAATTGGAAAACCTTCGCATTGTGTCATTATATATGACGAAGTTACCAGGAAAAATAATAAACTTGTAATACGGCAATTATTTAAAAAAAGTGTTATCAGAAATGAGCTATCCTGCGTGAAGATTCATGGCTTTCAAGCCAAATGATCAATCCTATGGCCACATTCATGGCATAGTTTGTTAAAATGATCTCTTATTATGCACAAGGGTGCATATTGGAATGGCAAACAATATTGCCTAAGGAAGTTTTCATTTTCTTTGGACGAAAAAATCATTTTCCATTTTTCGAGTGCCAAAAAGGAGGTTTTTTTTGTGAAGGACCTCCCAAATAATTGTTGCAAAATTGGACCAAATAAATTTTCTAAAATACTAGGACATATTTAATACACAATTGACAAAATTGTTGGGTGTAAAAAGTTTTGATCCACCTCTCGTGAAAAAGACAAATTTCCGCCGATTCAGTAGAAAGCGGGTCAAATTTGAACTGCAGCTGCCTCATAGTTTACTATTTATTTTTTCCAAAAATCATTTATAATTACATAAGTACCTATTTAATCATAAATACATGGTTTGGTGGCGATACGTCGAGGTTTCACTACTAGGGAAAAGCCTATACACAGAATTTTACCAGTAGCGCTGTACAAAATCAAGCGCTGCTGCTACTTAGTAGCAGCGCGTGTGAATAAACCACGCTACTGCTATGACTTTAGCAGTAGCGCGTACTAGCAAAAAGCGCTGCTGCTATGTTCGAACTGGGCGCACATGGCTAGCCCAACCTAGTAGTAGCGCGTATAATGGCCCAGCGCTACTGCTAATCTCCTTAGCTGCAGGGCGCTTATGTGTAAAGCGCTGCTGCTAACGGAAATAAAATAAAGTGAAAAACAAGTAGAAAAGTAAATGAAAATGAAAGAAATAGAAAAAGGAGAAAGGGAAAAAATAAAATGTAAAAAAAAATAAAAGAAAAAAGGGAAAAAAGGAGAAAGGAATGGCAGTAGCGGGTTTCAGTAAACGCGCTATAGCTAACTTAGCTATAGCGCATTTCCGGAAACGCGCTACCGTTACGTTTCACTTAAACAGCGGTTTCCCCCCACCCCGCCCCCGGCCACCAATTCTTCCCCAAATCGTCCCTCTCCCTCGCCACCGTCTCCTCACCGCCGCCGCCCGAGGCCGCCCTCAGCCTCACCGCCGCCGCCCGAGGCCGCCCTCAGCCTCACCGCCGCCGCCCGAGGCCGCTCTCAGCCTCACAGCCGCCGCCCAAGGCCGCCCTCCATGTCACCGTCGGCACCCTCCACCTCACCGCCGCCCGAGCCCGCCCATGACCGCCCTTGCCCGTGCT
>NC_041384.1:38260435-38271776 GCF_002162155.2 Triticum dicoccoides | reverse complement strand
CTCACTCATCTCTCTCTGTATTTTAGAGAAAAAATTAGATGTTAATTATATGTATTTCAGTTAGGGCACTAGAGTTTTGCTAGGTTAATTAGGTTAGTAGTGCTGCTAGTAGTATTGGTACAGTAGGTTAATTAGGTGATGTTAAATGAATAACCTAAATGAATGAAATTAGTAGTTAACTGAATTTTTTTTCCTTTCATCATTATAGAGCACTAAAGTTAACAGAATTTTGTTCATTAGTAGTTAAATGAATTTTCTTCTACACTGTTTGCACATGTGGTTGCTCATGTATATTTGGACACTGTTTGCAGGGAATGATGCTTAGTGGCCTATGTTTTGCCGGAATGTTGATTCATTTCTTTTCCGACAAATTTCAGGTTCTCGATTTGTCCACTTTTTAGCAAAGCTCATGCCAAAATTTTCCGTGAATTTCGGCATGACTTGTGCTACAAACTAGGACATATCGAGTGCCCATGATTTGCCGCACCAGGAAGGAGTCAACATTCCTGCAAAACAATAGGCCTTTTTATGTCATTATTCATTTTATTAGGTCTAGAATTAATTGACTAGATTTAATTATAGGAAACATGGCTAGCAACGATGAAGGACAGGGTTCTGGTGATTGCGACGACGCCTACCGGGCGGCAGACGAATTTTTTAGCCTTACCGATGATCAACCGATGTTATTGCTGGGCCCACCGGTGGCATCGGGACTGAGACCGACACGCAGACCGGTGCTGAGACTGAGACCGGCGCTCAGACTCAGACCGGCATCGAGACCGTCGCTGAGACTAAGACCGGCGTTGCCTCGGGGAGCGGAGCCGGTGTAGAACCGAAAGCAAAGAGGCAACGGGTTCGATGCTACGGCAATTTTGAGCCAACGGCACCCGAGGAAGCGCGTCGATGCTACGACAATCAAATAGGCTGCATCGTACGGACAACCGCCACTATCAACGATGAGAAACTACAGAAGATAGAAAATATGAGGAGCTCCCTCCTAAAGAAGTTTCACCAGATATTCTTGTTCCCGGGCCGGAATGAGAAGGATTATAAAGATCCAGATGAGGACCCGGCAATGAAGAATATAAATAAACACGCCATGACCAAGTTTAGCGACGCGTTGGCCACCTGGAAAAATCGAGTGAAAGCAAGGATCATCGACAAGAAGGAACCCTACTCCGAGATTGTAAAGGATAATCCGACAATCACGGAAGAGCAGTTTCAAATATTCAAGGACACTTGCGAGGCCGAAGATGCCAAAAAAAGTCTAAGTACATGAAGGGGCTTCAAGAGAGGAACATTAGGAGCCACCACCTCGGAAGCCGTGGTTACGGCGGAAAGAGGTCCAAATGGGCCAAGGAGGACGTGGAAGCCGCGAGTTTGGGCATCCTAGACCCCTTGGCGGAGTTCACCGTCCCGCGGGAGCGTGACATCCTCAGGGCCCGGCACCATTGGGACCCAGTGAAAAAGGTTTACGAGACAACACCGGTCATTACGGAGTTCATGATACTACTGGTAATTTTAGTTTCTGATCAATTCGACTGCACACGTTAGTCATATTTGTAAACGATCGTTGTGCCTTTTGCAGAGAGAGCAGCACAGGATTGCGGCCGAAAGCGACTCACCGTCTGAGGCATTGGCGAGGCCCAAGTGGGACACTCCATTCAATCGGGCGTTAAACATATTGAAACAACAACCGGTGGATACTCGACCGTCGTATGGACGCGTGCACGGTGTCGGAGACGGCGCCACGTGGAAGAAGTTCTACCGTGAGACCACGGAGGAGAGAAAGGAAAGACGGAGGTTAAATGAAGAAAACATCGACAAGAGGGTTGAGATTGCGGTTGAGAAGAAATCAACTGAGACAGTCGCAACAGCGGTAGCTGCCGCAAAACAGGTGGCTTTAGATATTTCTACTACCTTGGTTCCGGCCGTTTTCAATTGGACCAGGCAAAATCCAAAAAAAGATGCAGCAGACTTTCCCCTTGCCGACTTCTTGGCGGGGAGCAGCTCGACTAGCGTTGCACCAGCACCTGCAGCTGCACCTGCTCCCGCACCAGCTCCCGCACCGGATGTGCTAGGCGGTGCTTCGTCTTTGGCTAAGCTCGACGCCCTCACGGTATCTGTCACACCGCCCCCCTTCAATATAAATGTATAATCTCCCGTTTTCGTTGCCTTTCAGATGTCTCACGTCGCAGACTTTTCTTTGCAGGCCGACGAAACCCCGTGCACCATATTGTACGCCATCGGCGACCAGAAGGTGGACGTGGGGAAGGCGACGATAATGGAGCCGAAGGAACCATTGTTCCACAGCCGGCCGATCCCCCCGAACGTCTTCAAGGTTTCCGTGGCCAGTGTCAAACTGGGCCACGAGAATTTGCCTCCTCCAGTACTACTGGGGGATGACGACGAGACACCGCGGCGGCTTGGTGATTGTTGCAATGCTGGGTGGGTCCTGTTGTGGCCAAAGAGTCTGCTTCGTTTGGAGGCGGCCGGGAGCACACCCACGAGCACGCAGCCTCAGCAAGGTATGAACATCAACACCCCACCTACCCAATTATCGTCGGGTGTCGGGTTGGGTGATAGCGGACGGGGTAAGGAGGAGGCTCCATTAGTCGCTGATGACGTCGCCATGGATGAGGATGAGGACGACGATGGCGCTGCTGAACAGTATGTCTATACTGGTGCCTCCTCAGGGTTTGAGCGTCATGAGTCGGTGCCTGAATTGCCGTCTCAACATATTCTGGATGACCTTTCGGTAGTAAAGAAGTTTAGGAAGAGAGCGAGGAAAGGCAAAAAAGCTGTTTCTATGATCCAGCCGCCTCAGCAGCCTCGGCTTCAGGACCGTATAGATATCCCCGGTGCGGATAAATGGCATATCCCCGGTCAACCAATCCTACCTGCAATAGCGCTACGAGCCAGATTCGGTGATCTAAAGAGACTTCATGACGATGTGCTGCGGGTAGAGAAAGACCTCATCGCCTCGAAAGATCCAGGATACCCACTCTACGTGGTTAACGTTCCGCGGCAAATTTCGTACGTCGACAGCTTCCCCGCGGATAAGTTCTTCCCCCGATTCGATTACATATTCGACATGTTTCACGTGAAGAAGCTGGATTTTACGTTTGTCCGCCTTTATGCCTTGCACATGAACTACATCATCGGGGTTGAGCAGATATCTCATATCTGTGTCACTGACCCATACTACATGCACGAGGGCTTCTTGGGAGTCTGCGCAAATCACCGTGAATACGCGAGGGATTACATCGTCAGTTTCATGCTCACCAATAAGGACAAGGGGGCGATTCTCGTGCCTTATCATCCCGTGTAAGTCATCCGCGCTGCTATCCTTCCTTCGATTTCAATCATTCATTTGCACGGTGGAGGCTAATTAATTTGAGGACTTATTTTGCGCAGCGGCGGGCACGCCGTCCTCATCATCCTCTACCCCCGATTCTCCCACGCTCTTTACTTGGACTCGTCGAAGAACATTCACAAAAAGGATTACACCCACATCAAGGATGTTCTCGACAGTGCTATGTTTTACTACCAAGCAAGGGGTGGAGAGGTCAGGGACAAGAAGAGAAGGGGCGGCAGGGTCGCCTTCGGCCATAAGACCGACTTTTGCTGCATCCAGCAACCGAACGATTCTCTTAATGATGGATTCTATGTCCTACACCACATGCTGGAGTACAGACGGGATCACCAGAACCTTCGCATGTCACCTAGATCTGGCGATGCCCATATTCTGCAATGGGCAAAGGACATAGGAGATATCGAGGATCATCAACTTCGAGCTGAGTTCTATAACATCCAGCGCGAACTTGCCCAAATCATCATGAAGGAGGTCGTCGGAAAAACAGGGATGTTCTACGGAGAAGGACAAATGTCGCGGGAAGACGTCCGAACATGGATAGCCTCTCAGCGTCTCGACCTGAAGCCTTTCACTAGGCTCGGGGACTATCTCCCTGACTTGGATGGATGGAACAACATGTTGGAGTGATTGTCGATATATGACAATGTGTCCGTTTAGTCCATACTTTCTGTATGACAAAACTTTGAGTTATGCACGGTGAAACTTTATTTGTGATGTAATTAAACCGTCCTCCTCCTCGACTAGCGAAAATCACTCTAGTTAGGGCATTTTGGGGTACAATGAACTTTGTTATTTATGCTTATGATATGTTGTTTTTATTTTTGCCAAGTCTGTCTCTTTCTGTAGCTCAACTATATATGTTGCATATCATCGACTCATGTGATGATGCAGGTGCATATACCATAGATGGCGAAGAAGTGCTATGCCAGGAGTATATATACGAAAAGTGGACAGAGTGTCAGGCCCTTCCAGTTTCCGAGCGACAGGCAATAGTTAGTTTAGAGGTTCATGCTAATGCGAAAGAGGGATACGAACTCATGTTCTCAAAGTGATAGCTCTTCTTGCGTATATCATTGTTTAGATGGATGACGATGTATTTGCATATCATTCGAGACTTGTATCGCTATTTTCGAGATGGTGACGAGAGACCACTTTGTGTTGGATGATGATTATGATGATGACATGATTTGATGAGACTAATTGTATGTATATGCTATGATTACATTTGTATGTGTATGATATGCTAAAGATTATTGTATAAAGCCTATTCAAATACAAAACAAATACAAAACAAATATCCGGGAAAAAAACTAATAAATAAACTAGTAGTAGTGAGGGGGGAAATTTAGCATTAGCGCCGCATTGTCAGTAGCGCGTCCCAGCAAACAACGCTGCAGATAATATCAGTAGAGCCCTTTCCCAAAGAGCGCTACAACTATTCATGTATAGCAGTAGCATGGGACAACCGGCGCTACTGCTATACGTTAGCTGTAGCGCCTTATTAGTAGCGCCGGTGCCCGCGCTACTGAGAGGCCCAAAACCCTCGCTGCTGGTAGGCTTTTCCCTAGTAGTGTTTGCATGTGGCCCAGGGCCCCAACTCCAAAGCGCGTAAACTCGCATGCCCGCCGCGTGGTCACCGCGTGACCTTGGCGTTGACATGCTTTCTGGGAGGCATAGGCATGTCTAGTGGGTTGGGCACTCCCTAGGTAGGTGCTAGGAACAAAATTACAACAGAAGAATCTCACGAGGAGACTGACCTATGCTCAAAGATGAATTAGCAGCCAAGTGTTTGATTAGCGGCACGGGAAATGCACATGGCCAATGGGCGTGAGTTTTGGCTGAGGATGATCATCTACTAAGGAGAATGTCTTCACAAATTTTTAGCTCAAAAGGAGGATCCTAGGTGGTACTTGCTTTGCAAAGTACCACGCTAGACAAAAATATGAATGTTGAAGCTGGGCTCAAAATAATGAATGGATTGAGCTGAAATTTGGTGGAGGATGGTTATTTGGGCATAGGAAAGCATTGTAGAAAATTGATACCATTTGGACATGCCAAAGTAGTACTTCCTTCACAATGCTCTTCTATGGACAGAAACTTGGAAAAACTAGTGAGAGTGATTGGATTAATGAAATGAGCTAAAAATTGGTGTATGTAAGTTACATAGGTATGGTCATGCACTGGTAAATTTTAAGATCATTTGGGTAAGCCTAGCTAGTACTTACTTCACAAAGCTTCTCTCGAGGTAGAAACTTTGGAAATTTCCTGAGAATGATTTACTAGGAAAATTGAGTTGAATATTATCATGTGGCAATGATTTGGGTATGTAAGAGTGCCCGAAAAGTTTGAGGGTAATAGGAAGGGTCCATATAACACTTGCTTTGCAACATGCCAATTTGGCCATAAAATATAAATTGAACCTGGGCTAACATAGATGATTTGACTGAGTTGCAATTTGGAGGAGGGTGATAATTTGGGCATATGAAGGAACTGTATAAATTTCATGTCATTTCGATATATAAAAAAGGTACTTCCTTCACAATGCTTCTAGGTGGACAAAAACTTTGGAAATTTGCCGAGGAAGATTTGCTAGGCAAATGGAGCTGAATTTTGTCATGCGGTAATGATTTGGATAGGAAAGGGTGCCCAAAAATTCCGAGGGCAATCAAGAATATATAAATAGCACTTCATTCATAAAGTGCTGTTGTGAACAGAATAGGAAAATAAATATTGTTGAATTAGTTTTGAACTAGGCAAGGAAGGATTTTTACATATTTGATGAAGATATGACCCAAAGAATTTATGAGATTTTTTTGGGAATTTTGGGTATGACAGAAATATAGGTTGCTTCACAACCTAGGGCAAAAACTGCCACATGGACATGACACAAAGGAAAAACTGATGAGGTGGCGCCTAGTCATAGCAACCCACCACAATTTACAATGTTATGACCATCTATATTAGTCATGATCAGCTAGAAATAAGGCAGCAGACCAGTGCTATCTGCTTTATGACCATTTCGTGTAAGGAAATTATGACCTTTCTCACCAAAATGGTTGTTATAGTTTAGGGTTTGGAGCCCCCCGAACAGCTTTTGACCAATTGGTTTGAAATGGTCATAGATCTATGACCAATTCTTCCAGTGTCACTGACAGAAGGTCACTAGTTGACATATTTCTTGTAGTGATGAGAGGAAAAAGGAAAATAAGAAGAGGAAGAAAAGGAGAAGAAGAGGAGAGGAAGAAGAGGAGAAATAAATAAGAAGAAGAAAAAAGAAGAAAAAGAAGAGGAGAAGAAGAAAGGAATAGAGGAGAAGAAGAGAAAATAGAATCTATTTTCTCTTCTTCTCCTCTATTTCTTTCTTCTTCTCCTCTTTTTTTCTTGTTTTTTTCTTCGATCTTCTCCTCTATTAATATCTTCTTCTCCTCATTTTATTTATTCTTCGTCTTCTTATTTTTTATCGGATATGTCGTTGTCGATATACCCCGTGTCTCGATAAATTCAACACGAGGGGGGGGGTTCGACCTACCCCCTCCCCGATAATATTATTTTCCCATGTATGTATGCAAAAGTTACATTTTTAGAAAAGTTTTATATATCTAGCTAGGAAAGGAAGAAGAAGAAAAAGAATGAGAGGAAAAATGAAAATAAGAAGAGGAAGAAAGGAGAAGAAGAGGAGAGGAGGAAGAGGAGAAATAAATAATAAGAAGAAACAATAAGAAAAAGAAGAGGAGAAGAAGAAAGGAATAGAGGAGAAGAAGAAAGAAATAGAGTTCTTCTTCTCCTCTTTTTTCTTCTTCCTTTTTTTCTTCAATCTTCTCCTCTATTAATATCTTCTTCTCCTCTTTTTATTTCTTCTTCATCTTCTTATTTTTTATCGGATATGTCGTTGTCGATATACTCCCGATAACTTCAACATGAGGAGGGGGGGGGGGGTTCGACCTACCCCCTCCCCGATAACTTACACCACGGGAGCACCCCCCGGCCCTCTCGCTCGACCAAAACTCTCGAGGACACCCAAACCCTAGAAAAAAATGATGTCGGTCTCCTACCCCCTCCCGCCGCGCCCCTACCCTTGAAGCGTTGCCGAGGCCACCCCAAACCCAGAATAAGCTTGGTCTACGTTTGCCACTAATATATCCACATGCTGTCATGTTTGTGTAATAATTGCCATGTTGTAATATTTGCAGAAACAATGGAGTTCAGACAAGACGAGGAACAAGAACAGGTGTTGGGGGACATAATCTTAGCCGGAGGTGATGTCATGTCGTATCTTAACGACAATGATGGTCTGGAAGCAGAACAGGATGAAGAAGAAGCAGGCTACAGTGATCGAAGAATGGAGGAGGAAACACATGATTATGATGGCTCCGGTGACCCAATGCTGGTGCAAGAAGGAGCCCGTGGTGACGGCTCTGGTGACCGAACAGAGTCCGGCCAGGTAAATATATTAGTTAAGCCTGTGATGACTAGCTAATTGATGCATTCATTGTTTTAGTATGTACACATATTAATTAACTCTCGTCTAATTCTTCTTTTTTCTACCCTCCAGATCGAGCACAACTTCGGTAAAGAGACGAGGCCCGAAGAAAAAGTTGCGCTCGGATGAAAGGGTTGAGATCACAGAAATCGCGCGCGATGGCATGCCGATTGAACCCATCCGGACAAAGGAAGCATTTTTTGCTCAGTGCGGGGTTCTTGTTAGGGACAAGATCCCGATAAGCACCCAGCAATGGTATAAGCCTAAGGACGAAGACCCTGAGGTGTCTTATGTCAATGATATGCAGAAAGATGATCTTTGGACTAAGATGAAGGCAAATTTCACCCTACCGCCAGAGGAGGATCCGGAGAAGCCAGTTAAAGAGCAATAATCAAGTCTCATGCTCTTAAGAAGATGGCAGAGCTATTCAGGAGGTAGAAGAATGAGCTGAAAACGTTTATCGACAATGAAGAGACACCAGAATTCACCGGCAGATATGAGAAGATCAAAGATCACTAGCCCGCATTTGTGGCCTACAAGACATCGAAAAAGAGTAAGAAGATGTTGGCGAAAAACAAGAAAAATGCTGCAAAGAAGAAGCTTCACCATCGCACGGGGTCAGGTGGCTACCTCAAAGCCCGGCCTAAGTGGGCCAAGGCTGAGAATGATCTGCTTGATAAAGGGATCGAACCAAAGACAATGAACTGGCCAGATCGTTGCCGGATTTGGTTCTTCGGGGCTGGCGGAACCGTGGACCCTGTATCAGGGAAATGCGTTTGGACGGACAAGCAAATGAACATACCAGTCAAGAAGCTAAAGCACTATATCGATGCAGCGCAGCAAGGGACGTTCGTTCCAGACAGAGAGAACGACGAGCTCACAATGGCCCTCGGGAATCCTGAGCACCCTGGACGGACATGAGGCACGTCAGGCTCCATTTCGTGGAGGGCTGGTTTTCTGGACGCAGGCGGTTACAAATGCCAGGAGAGGAGGAAAAAAGTGCAGCAGACCCAAATGCAGGCGCTGCACGCAAGGGTACAAGTGATAGAGGAACGAGAAGCAAATCGCAGCAAACGAACTGCCGAAGCTTCCCTCGAAGCTACCCCACCATCTCAGCGGAGAAGCAGCGTGGCTTCCACCGAGGTGCTTCAGCCGGAGCATGTCCTGACGGCTCCTGCCAGCTATCCCGTGGACGCTATCACGGAGTCTCAAAATTGCCACCTTATGACGCAATGGATGAATTTGAAGGTCAAGGCGGCTGTTGGCTCTATTTTTCCTACTGAACCCAGCACAACTTTTCACTGCCGGCCGATTCCAGAAGGATATGCTAGGGTGATGGTGGATGAAATAATGGAGGGATTTGAGGACCTCCAGCTTGACCACCCTACCGGTGAAGGGGAGACTCGGCTGGGTTCTGCTCTGAAGACTCCATGCCTATGGCGGAAGGAGCTCATCAACCTTCCGAACTGGACGCCTCCGCCTCCTCCTCCTCCTCCGGCGAGTCAGGGCACTCCGCCTCCTCCACCGCCTCCTCCTCCGGCGAGTGACGATTAGGGCACTCGATCTCCTTCTCCGGCGCGTGGCGGCACTTCGCCTCCTTCTCCGCCTGCGCCGGCGCGCCCGAGCAGCCAGCCTCCTCCTTCTCCGCCTTGTCAGCAAGGGCGGAAGAGACCCGCCGCCGCTCCGGCTACTCCGGCGCGTCGTTGTTCTTTTCCTCCTCCTCATAAGCAAGGAAAGAAGACAGCCGCAGCCGCTCCGTCTGCTCTGCCGATGTCTAGCAGTACAGCCAGAGGCGGGAGGCAATACAGATTCGGTCCTTCTCTAAAGACTCCAGAGAAGTTACCATACGAGAGGACCCCGGAGGAGAACGCTGAGATCGCGCGAGAAGAAGTGAGGAACTTCTTTGAAGGGGTGAAAGCAAAGAAACATCCATCTCCGGAGGAGAAGGAAGATCCGGTGAAAGCGAAGCGCACTCTGGCTGCCCTGAAAAAACCAGCAAAGTCTCCGCCGAAAGGCAACTATGAGCGCATTATTAAAAAGTCATTTGTCGAAGCGGAGCGGTCGGGAAGTACTGTCAGTGATCAAAGGTTAAAAGAACGACGAGCTGGGAAAAAAATTCCCAAGCTCGGCGAACAAGCGAACCAATCGTGCCCCCCTCTCAAGGTGCCTACTAATGATCCGAGGATGGTGCCCGGTTATAGCAATCTTGGATATTACCTGCCCGACGATGTACATTATGAGTTCTTGGAGGTGGAGGAACCCAAATACGAGTACGGGAAGCCTCTCGTCAAAGATGAAAGATCTCTAACAACGATGATGCGAAGATTCCATGATTGGTACATGAAAACCTGCAGAGAGTCTGGGGGGAGGAATACTTTGACGCTGAGAGTTAGAGAGGAGCATGACCTCGTTGGAATTGAACTGTTGAATGTTCCATTTGAGGAGTTCTTCCAGTTTTTCAATCAAAAGGCGCTCGATAAAGCAACGGTCACTTGCTACTGTCTGTAAGTAGTACTACTTCTGTCATTAAGTCTCCTTATATAGGTCAGCTCTTTCATTGTAACCTCGTTGGAATTGAACTGTTGAATGTTCCATTTGAGGAGTTCTTCCAGTTTTTCAATCAAAAGGCGCTCGATAAAGCAACGGTCACTTGCTACTGTCTGTAAGTAGTACTACTTCTGTCATTAAGTCTCTCTATATAGGTCAGCTCTTTCATTGTATGTATTTATAATTATCATCACTATATTATGCAGACTGAAGATCGCCGAATTGAAGAGAAGACAAATCGGTGATATTGGGTTCATTAACACAAATCTCATAGATGCAACTGAGGTTAAATATCGTGCCAAGGATACCGAGGCCAACTTGCTATGATCGTTGGTAATAAATGAAAACAAAGATATAATACTCTTTCCTTACAACTTCAAGTGAGTGTTACTGTCTTGTGCATATTCGGTTTCCCTTATTAGTCCAGGTTATAGTAATGTAATTGATGAGTTATGCATGTGTGCACAGGTTTCATTATATTCTCCTAGAGATTAAGCGTGAGCAGGGACTAGTAACCGTCTTAGACTCGAGACGAAAAGATCCCTAGGACTATGCGGACATGACTCAAATACTCGAGAAGTAAGTTAAATCGATCATTATCTACCATATCAGCAACTTTGTTCATTTCCTGATATCAAGTAATTGTTTTCTTTGTCTGGCAGGGTTTGGAGAAAATTCACCAAAAAAGCTCCGGGACTGCCGAAGAAGCTGCAATTTAGATACCCGAAAGTAAGTACTATAGTAACATGTTCCGCGCATCTCCTAGTGATTCAAGCGCTAGTTTCACCAATACCATTTGGCATGCTTGCTTATCAGTTTGATTGACCTTTATTTGTTGTAAAGTGGTTGTGGTAGGAAGAAGGGAATGATTACGGTGGATACTACGTTTGCGAGTCCATCCGCCACAGGACCTGTGAACGAGGGTACTCTGACGAACA
>NC_041384.1:38257788-38260240 GCF_002162155.2 Triticum dicoccoides | reverse complement strand
TATATTGACCCCCTTCTTCAAATTAGATCTTTCGGATGCGGGATGAACTCCTAGCACCAGCTCGTATGCGAGAAATTCAAGAGGAATTGGCGGCATTCTTCCTTGACCACGTGATCGCTGAAGACGGAGAATACTATGTGGATCATGTGTTCGTATATAATTAGGTGATTATATTGTAAGAGATAATTATTGTGTATATGTAGCCGGTAGTGTCGGATAGATATACGAGAACTTGTTGTTTGACCAATCTCCCGGAGAAGGAGATGTGATCGATATCACTTCTCTCTGTATGCATATATGTTCATGACGATCTTCTGTTTCCTTCGTTTGCTTACTAGCTAGCTAGCGTGTCTAGTCCTCTCTATACGTATATAGTACGTAGCGTCGACCAAGCACAGACATAAAAGAGGACACTCTCTCTATCAATTAGCTAGCTAACACAATATATGAAACACCTAAATTAACCTCCCAAAACCCCCAACACCCCTTTAAAAAAAACAAAAACCTCAGCCCCTGAAATGCTGACGCGTGGATGTCTATTGGTCCCGGTTGGTGCCACCAACCGGGACCAAAGGCAAAAAAAACTCCAGCCCCTGAAATGCTGACGCGTGGATGTCTATTGATCCCGGTTGGTGCCACCAACCGGGACCAAAGGCCCTCCTGCCTAGGCTCGGCGCACCGGCCACGTGTAGGCCCATCTGTCCCGGTTCCTGTTTGAACCGGGACTAAAGGGCCAGGGCATTAGTAACAACTCTTTAGTCCCGGTTCAAAAACCAGGACAAAAGGCCCTTATAAACCGGGACAGAATACCCTTTTTCTACTAATGTAATCGGGACAAATGGGTGCAGACGAACTGAGACCAATACCCACGAGGCCCCGGCCGGCCCCTGGACTCACGAACCGGGACTAATGCACCCCATGGGTCCTAGTTCATGCCGAACCGGGACTAATGGACTGGTCAGGCCCGAACGAAAACCATGTTTCCTACTAGTGAGACGGAGCCGCGTGCTGCTATGGCGGCATGCCATTCCGGCGGCAACCTCGCTCTCGTTCATTTCGGCGCCGCCGCCAAGACCTAGCTAGCCTTTTTTTATTTTCTTTTTTGATGAGAATCTGCGATGACCTAGTTTATTTTTTGAGGGCATGCGATGACCTAGCTAGCCACGGTGAGACGGGAGGCTGAGCGAGTGGTAGAGCAGCGGGCTGGGTTTTGTTCACTGGTAGTCTTTTTTTTTGAGAAGTGTTCACTCATAGTCGTAGCATTGGGCCCGGACAGAGTGGTATTGGGCCCCCATTCGCTCGTTCTGCTCTGCTTGACTGCTGCTCCATCCGCGAGCGCGGCAGTACAGATGGTTGGGTTTCAATTTGGTCAGACTCAAGATAAGAGATGGAGTTCAATAAGCGCCGGTTCAACAGAGATGGAGTTTCAATTTCGTATTATATGATTTGACACACGAACATGCAACTTGTTATTCGTTAGCATGTACAGTATATGATCGGGCCGGGTTTCAGTTTCTTCGCTCACTCCTCTCTCTTTCCGAAAAAGGGTTTCCTTCACTTTGTATTACAAAGCAACCAACTGATACAACCAACGATATGTGTTGGGGCGGAAGCAGCACAATCACATCCAAAAGAAACGAAAGAGAAATAACAAGAGAAAAAATGCCGACAACGGCGGATCAGCAGAAACGAAGAAGCTTCACAACCACTGCGCGCACCGAAAATCTCCCACCAAGCTCCAAGGCTCCGAAGCTTCACTCCTCTCTCTTTCCCCCACTAATGCATGTATGTATATCAAACACAATTGAAGACACAAATTAATCGATGCGTTGGTCCGTCGATCCATAGTGTACATGCTGTCGCTGACGAGCTATGCCTACAGCTGGTACTTGATAGTCGTGGCACTTGTTGGCTCGATGTGACACATGGTTTCCTTGTTTGTACCACACATAATCCAACCACCACCAACTTGGTACCTGGGTGCTTGATGTGATCAAGTTGAGGCATCACGAGGCTCACGCTGGTGGAGGGTGCCATGGGCACCAACGACGTTCTGTGAGTCCCTTGCCATCAATTTGATACATGATCGATATTGTAGTATTGCAGTTATGGATACGATGCCCAATTTCTTCCCGCAAAGGTGGCCCAAAGGATCAAAATGCTTGAGCAAATGGACAATCTAGTGGTAAACAAATTTCTGGCACTAGTAGAAAAAGGATCTAATGTGAGACACATTAGTGCCAGTTCAATTTTGATCCGATACTAATGGTACCATTAATGCCGATTCGAACGGTTATGCGTTAATGCCGGTTTGTGTTGAATCTTTAGTACCAGTTCGTGCCACAAACTGGTACTAAAGGGATGGTGGCAGGCTGGCGTCAGGCCGGGCCCCACGATCACCTTTAGTACCGGTTTGTCAATAGTACCGGTTTGACACTAAAGGGCTAATCTT
>NC_041384.1:38256590-38257525 GCF_002162155.2 Triticum dicoccoides | reverse complement strand
AAAAACAAAAGAAAATGATAAAAAATTCAAAAAATAAAATTCTTCGAGACGTAGTTATATTACTACATATAATAGTTAGGAAAATTAGAAAACTTAAATTTGGACATGTTTTGCCAAAAAGTGTTATGAAAAAGTAAAACGACTATAACTTTTGCATATGATGTCGGAAAAAAAGTATAATATATCAAAAAATTCAGCACGAAAATCCACATCCGATTTGGACAGTCTATGGCCTGTTTTCTATTTTTTAGAATTCTCAAATTCCAAAAGGAAAAAAGATATGCTCAAATTTCAGTTTTTTTAAATTTTGGTTAAATCTGGTCAAACTACTTATTCAAGAAGTACTAATGTTACTACATAACTATTCAAGAATATTAGTGTTACTAAATAATTATTTCATTTTTTTGAATTTTGGTCAAATCTGGTCAAACTGTGGTCAAACTATGGTCAAACTTATTCAAGAAATATTAGTGATACTAAATAATTACTGTTTTTTAGAATAATAGTTTCAAACTCAAACGGTGAAACGTGTGACCTAATGCTCAAGCTAAACTGCTGAGGGTTAATAGGATTGACAGCTTACATTTGTCAGGAAAACAACAAGTGCAGACTTGGAAAGTAGGGGGGATAGAACTATGAAGTTAAGCGTGCTTAGGCTGGGGGAATGAGAGGATGGGTGACCGGTCGGGAAGTTAGACGATTTGAAATGAGTGATCCACACTTGAGTAGTTAAGAGGGGTGATTAGAGAGACTAAATCATCAAATAATTCATAAAATTGAAAATCGAAAAAATATCAATTTTTTTTCCAAAAGTTTCAAAAAATAATTTCAAAAAATATACATTTAGTACCGGTTGATAATACCAACCGGTACTAAAGGTCCCCATACCACATCGCGAGCTCATGCCACGTGGTGGGCCTTTAGTGGCGGTTCGT
>NC_041384.1:38235868-38256328 GCF_002162155.2 Triticum dicoccoides | reverse complement strand
CTTTAGTCTCCACCCTTTAGTGCCGGTTGCAGAATCAGCACTAAAGGTCCTTATGAACCGGTTTTGAAGCTCCGTTTTCTACTGGTATGGTGCCCTTCAAGCCTATACATTCATCCATGTACAACACAATATGTACTATCTGAGCATGTGTATAATCTCTATCCATTAGTATTAGAGGAACTAGCATGTGTATAATCTCTATCCATTAGTATTAGAGGAACTGTATTAGAGGAATAGAACTAAGAGTCTTGGAAGGGTCATATGTTCATATGTTGGGAATTGCCGGAGTGAACTTACTTCACTGTATTTATCGACTTGTATGCCTTCACGCTTATTCAGTTCTAGCACATGTGGCATTCACGTGTATTCTTTTTTTTTCAGTTCTAGCACATCGGACATTAACCTGTATTATATTTTTATATATTTATTACTTGCCTTTTATGTAGAACCATATCTATTCTGATATATGGCTGGCCTGCTTCTGTAATGATTGAACATGGGTCTCAACCATGCATGTTTCATTTACTGAGCACATCATTATTAGTTACAGACTCTTAGTGTACCATTTTTTTGCGAGAAACTTTTAATTTGAATCTATTCATTCTCAATCATGGAAGTACAAAGAACACCAGAGGTAATAAAAACTACAACCAGGTCCGTGGACCATGTAGTGACGACTAGAAGCACTGGAGCGAGCCGAAGACGCGCCGCCGTCATTGTCTCTCCCTCTCTGGAGTCGGGCAAATGTTGTTGTAGTAGATAGTAGAAAAGTTATCGTGCTAAGGCCCCAAGGTTAAAACTACTTCATTGTATTGATTACATTGTGCTAAGCTGGTAAGAGGTGTCGGTGTTAGGACCCTATTATGGTGTGCCATTACAGTCCTACAATCGACAACACTACTTCCGCCACCCTATGGTTGGGCCATTGTCTTTGGATCCTTCACTGCCCACCTCATAGGAGGAAAACACAGAGGAAGTGCTACACTAGTACATAAATGGCTATATTGGATGGGCCAGAAACACCGCCATGGAGAGTATCATCTAAGTAGGGTGGTCATGTGTTGTTGTCTCAGATTCCCTAGATGAGTGATCAGGCTTGTCTCAAAAACAAAATAGTCGAGACGAGCTAGAAAAGTGCTCCCATATCACAACGAGTGATCGAGCTTGTCTTGAAAACGAAATAGCCGAGACGAGCTAGAAAAGTGTGCCCGTATCTTGTTAGCACTCAAACTCGTTACAAACACTTCTCTATTTCAAGTCAAGATGGCGTTTCAGCTAGCCACAGATTAATTTGTTTTTATTTACACGCACCACAACAAATAAAAGGATTAGGGTCTGGCCTACCGTAGTCAGCTTATCCATTATGGGGTTAATTTGAGAAAGTTAGGGATATGCGCCACTCTCTTTGTAATAAATAATTCACTATTTTTGGTGTTTTAGAAGATGCACTTAATTGAGGTGGTTGGGGCCACTATTGTGTACCCAATGTACTTTGTTTGTTGATGAGTTTGGTCTCATTGTGTCGGACAAACTTCAATAAAATTAGGACGCCGATAAGTGCCACATGTGTGGGCGTTAGGGAGTCCGCCCACATATTTTATGTGGTGTATAAGAGGAACAGCCCACACACCTACGTGTGGGCAAAACAATTAGCGCCCACACGTCTTTTTCCCCTCCCGATCCCTCTCACACGCGTGCGTGTGGGCGAAGTTGATAACGCCCACACGCCCGTATGTCAGGCCTCGTACCTCCTGGTTCCGCACGCCACGCGTGACGGTCACCGCGCGCCCGCAGTTGCCATAGTCCAGACCCTCGTCCATGTTCGTTTAATTGCAGTTGTCATGTCGCTGAACTACGATTGCCATGTCGGACAACTGCAGTTGCCATGGTTGCTCAACTGCAGTTGCCATGTATGGTCTGATCTAATGTAGTTGCCATGATTTCACAACTTTAGGAGTTGCCACATACTAACAATAGGCAGTTGAGAGAGTTGCCATGTGCTCACAAGCATGCTAGGGCAGTTGTCATGTAAAAAGGAAGAGTTGCCATCTGCTTACGTGCACGTTAGGGCAGTTGCCATGTACATGCACGTTAGGGCAGTTGCCATGTACCATGCAAAAACATATGGCAACTCGGTAAAAGAGAGTTGCCATCTGCTTAGCCGCAGGCTGCAGAGCAGCTGCCGGTTGGGAAAGCGGTAGCTAGGGGAAGGCGGCAAAGGAAACAGCCTAAAGATAAAAAGCATACGCGAATGGAAGCCAAACACACACACGATCATATTTACACAAAAGGCCTTCGAAAGACCAGCATTCAACATAGTTTGAATAAACCCCCAGTGGGTGGAACTGCGCAAGTTTAACAAAAATTGTTCAAAGAGTAACAAGCAGGAAAAGCAAGGACAGCGGATTAAGCCAAGGGAGCGACTGGCGAGTCGGGCAGGTCGGTAGAGACGGCAGTGCTGGCTAGAGGAGTGGCCGGCTGGCGAACCTCGGCATGATCACCACCTCCCGCAGAGGGCGCACTAGCACGCGCCTCGTTGCTGGAAGCACGGTTAGGCTGGGGCTGGCTGGCCGCTTCACCGGCCGGCTCGACGTCTTTGCCTTCCTCTCCTTTGTCGTCTTCACCTTCATCGCTGGAAGCGATCTCCTCCGCCGAGTCTTCACACGCTGCCGGGTCCAGCCCAAACCATTCCTCCGGCTGGGCAATGTCGTCGTCATTTATTTCAGGAGCAAAGACGCTGATGTCAGTGCACTCGGCGATCGTCGAGGCATGCTGAGCGATAGCCGGCCACACCTCCTCCATCTTCTCGTCGGCCTCCAGCCGCCAGGTGCGCAGCTGGTCCAGGTTCAGCCCGGGATACCAGGCCCGGACGTACTCCAGCGCCCGCCCAGCTCCAAGCCGGGCCGCTGATGCCTTCCAGGCCTCGAAGCGGCCAACCGCAACCTCCAGCCAGTCGGCAGTCTAACTCGGGGTGCGGGGAATCGTTTCGCCTGGCCAGAGGGCGGCCAACACCTGCGCCCCGGCGCGCTGGAGGCGGCGGAGCATGCGGTGAGCCGGCTGCAGCCGGGCTTGGACCGCCAAGAGTTGCTCCTCAAGCGTCCGGCTCGCGTCCGGCGCGATTTCAACCCCCGCCTGCTGGCGCGCCTCGCGATGCGCCTCGATGGTCTGGGTGGCGAAGACGGAGAGCCGGGGAAGTAGTCTGCACAAAGAACAAAAAGCAGCACAAGTCATAACACAAATCAGGGGGCAAGGGGCAAGCAAGGAGTAAGAAAGGCGGCTTACCGTCGATCAGATCCTCAATCCGGCCGAAGCCCTCACTCAGCGCTTGTTTTGCCTTAGCCCAGCCTGCCGCTTCGGTCTCGAACTCAGCTTTGAGGCGTCCTCGCTGTCCTGCGCCTTCTTCAGGGCCGCCTTGTGGCTCTCCTCCTGGTCGGCCAACTTCTTGGCCAGGCGGTCATGCTCCAGGACCAAGGCGTTGTACTCGGTTTATTTGGCGTGAAGGGCGGCCTGGGCCCTGCTGAGCTGCCCCCTCAAGTCGGCATTGGCTCCTGCAAGCATGAAGACAAAGGAAAAATCAATAAGGAAGAAATCGTCAGGGAAGATCCGACCCGACTGCTCAGCAGTCGGCCCGAATCTCGGGGACTACACCCAGCGGGTGCGCTGACGCGCCCCCACAGGAGATGAACGAAACAAAGCACACACTCCGGCTGCTGGTCAGGTCCTCGGTTTTCCGGCCCAACTCCTGAGCCTGGGAGTTGAAGGCAGCAGCGCGGAGGTTATGGTATTCCTGGAAGATCAGACAGGATGCAAGAATAAGATAGCTGTCAGGACCTAGTAAGTTCCAAGCCGCCTGCTCAGCAGCCGACTCAAAACTCGGGGACTACACCCAGTGGGTGCGCTGACGCGCCCCCACGGAAGAAATCAAAAAAAGCAAAACAACCAAGGCCAGAAGGCTCACCCGGATGACGGCCCGCATCGTGAGGAACTCTTGGGTATATCGCTGCAGCGAAGCGGCCTGGGCTTGAAGCCGGTTCCGGACCTCCTGGGCCGCCGTGTTCAGCTCGGCCGTCCCCCCGCTGGGCGTCCACTCGGACGTACTAGCGCTGGCCGCCTCCAGGGCCTCCGCCGTCTGGCTGGCGCCCGCAGCTCGGTGCGACTCCGGCGCGGAGGTAGCTCCCCCTGCGCGCCAGCGAAATGCCGGCTGCACCTCAAGGCCGGCCCCTACCGCCGGCTCGCCCCCGGCCGGCTGCTCTGGCGCTGCGGCTGGTTGGCCGCTTTGGCCCGCTCTAGTCGGCGCCATCTGCGGTGCCTCCTCCATGAAGACCACATGGTCCTCCCTCCTCTCCATCACCGGCGGGTCCTGGTCAACCTCCTCCGACGGGGGCACGGGGATGTCGGGGGCCACGGCACGGAGGGGAACGACGAGCAGCAGAGGCTGGTTGTGCGAGGCCTCCGCCTCCATCACCGCGGGTGCCGCCTCCGCTCGGGCCTTGGCCGCCGCGTGGGCCTGCTCCTTCGCCGCCTGGGCGGTCCTTCGCTCCGCCGCCTCCCGCTCCTCCCGCACCTCCCATGCGTTCCGCTCTGTGGCCTCCATGAGGTCGGCGTGGGGATCCACGCGGCGGGAGCCTGAGGACCCTCCTGTCGGCCCGACTACGGAGCCGCCAGGACCTCGCTCGAGGGAAAGCGGTGCCCTGCCCGGCGAGCAAAGAAAGGTTTAGAAGAGCCTCAATCAAAGAAGACAACAAAAATAATAAAAATACAAGACATTTGATGACTTACGCCGAGATCGCCTGCGGCTGTTTCACCGCCCTGCGGAAGCGGGCCGCCTTCACGGCCGCCTCATCCCGCTTGGGCGCCGCCGTGGAAGCCTTGGATTTCTTCGGCCGGCTGCCGAAGAAGGTCGACGCGGCCCGGCGTTTCTGCGCGCCGCCACGGGCAGCCGGCGCGGCAGACGGGCCCGCGCCTTGATGATCAAGCGCCGGCTGGCGGTGCAGGGCGGCTTCGTCCTCGTCATCGTCCGCCCAGTCCTCGAGGCCGGCCCTGAGCCCCGCGTCTCCTGCCTCGTCGCCTTCCCCCATGATGGCATCTTCCATGGCGGCCGCTCCCAGGTCCGGATCATCGACGTCGTCCACCGTGCGGTCGGGGAGGAGCTGGCGCTCTACCCCTGCGGCCCCGGCCGTCGGCGGAAGAAGTAGGTTCTGCTGAGGGCAAAACAATTGATCAGAAGTCGGACATCATGAGGCCGGCTACAAAAGGAAGAAAAGAAGAAAAACTTACGGCAGGCGGAGGGTTGGCGCGAGAATACGGCCCTTTGCCGTATCGCCAATCCTCGGCGAGCTTGCAGTTGGAGATGTAGTTCACCATGTAAGACACCTCGGCATGAGGCATCTCCCTGGTGCTCAGCCGGCACGGGTCGAAGCGGCCGCTCATCTGGCAAATCATGTGAGGCTGGCCTTGGAGCGGAAGTACTCGGCGCTCCACGAAGGCGGCCACCTGGTCGGCTCCGGTCAGGCCCTCCGACTGGATCATCACCTGGAGCCGGGAGACGGTTGCGTTCCCGGCCCGAGACAACGACCTGGCCCGGTAGCTCCACGAGGGTTGCCTCCTAGCCGGCGGGCCGGCTACATAAGCCGGCAGGTTGACATAGTCGCCTTGCTGGGCAACGTTCTTCACATAAAAATAGGACTTCTGCCAGAGCTTCACCGACTGGATCAACGGGATGGGCGGGAACGGATTGTTCTCGCCCGTCCGCCTCATGGCAATGAAGGCTCCGCAGGGGGCGGGCAAGCCTGCGACAACGGTGCCGAGCTTGCTCTGGAAGAATTCTCCCCATAGCTCGAGAGTGGGGAGAACCCCAAGAAAGCCCTCGCACAAGATGACAAATGCCGACACCAGCATCACCGTGTTGGGTGTGAGGTGATGCGGCTGGAGGTGGTAAAATTCAAGAAAAGCACGAAGGAATCCGCTCACCGAGAGGCCGAAGCCGTGCAGGCAGTGCGAGCGGAAGATTACCCGCTCGCCCTCCTCCAGTGGCGGCGAAATCTCCCTCGCCGGCGCACGACGAACCCGCACGTAGTTCTCGCCCGGCAGACGCCGCGTCCGGCGGAGGAACTCAATGTGGTCCTCGTGGACGTTGGAGCCATCCCACGAGCTCGACAATGCCATGGGAATGACGCGGCGAGGAACAAGACGATGTGGCGGTGGAGACGCGCACGACCCCGCTACGGCGGGACCAAAGGAACCGAGAGGTCCGACGGCGGAGCGGCGCGGCAATGGGTCGCTGCGGCGGCGAAGGGAAGAAGAAGGAAGGTGAGAAGGGGCGGAGCGAGGGAGAGCATGCGAGCCTCTGCCGCGCCCCCTCCTCCCCCTACTTATAGACCCGTGCGGCGGAGCCGAGGAGGCGTGGTGTGGGGGAACGTGGGATCAACTGCGCCCACTCCCCCACGTCCCGCGATTATTGCACCCTGATGGCGTAATAAAACCGCCGCGGGAAGGCGAGCGGTCCGTTGTGGGCCGTAGAAGATCTGCGCTCGGGCTGAGGCCTAGGAGTGGCGGGCCCTGGCCTGCGGTGGCGTCCCATTGCGCGCATGCGTTGGCAGGTTTTCCTTGCCACGTGGCCTGCGGGATGGCGCGCGATCAGCTCGCAAGCTGACTCATGTTCCCGACTACAAGAAACAAAGCTTTCCAAAGACGGCGCGCATAAGCAAAGCCGGCTCCTCGGGATAGGAAGCTGACCAAGCTTCTCGTCCCTTTGTCAGCCTCGAAGCTCGATCAGCTTCGGGGACTACTGTCAGAGTAAATGACCACGGGTAGCCTAGCCGGCTCCCCCTGGCCGTTCTGAAAAAATTACGAGGCGATCCGGCCCTCAAGAATCCAAGACGTGGGGCCGCCTTCTCCTTGCCGGCTGTCTCCCAGGCCGACTGTCGGAAGGTGGCCCGGCTTTAGCCCTCATGAAGAAAGCCGCGGGAGGGCCGGCTCCAAGAAGCCGGCCATGAAAAGGCCAACTCCAAGAAGCCGGCTCCCACAAAGCGGTCAAGATCGTACCCTCGAAGTCTGCATCCACATAACGGCGATCTGGTGGGGCGTGGCTACAGTAAAGCCTGCCACCCCCGAATCCCGGAGCACGCCTGGCACAGTGCGCCGTACGGGGTGGCCATGACCCGTCCGGCGCACACTCTTGCCATGTTGACGCTGATGCCACCCACGATGGGCTGTCAGCGCGGCCCACGGGCGGTGGGCCCCTTCAGGTAGAGAGACACCCGAAGGCGGCCATGCCTCCCCCAGTCGGCCCAAGACAGGGCCGGCTCCCCGCAGCCAGCCTGCCTCCTCCCCCGAAGGAGACGCCCCATTAAGGAGACAAGACGCGGTGAGGCTACAGCGATCGCCCGCCGGGCGACGGCACTGTAGCCACGCCCACCTCGGTGAAGCCCTCGTCACCAGGTTGAGGCAACAGTAACCAGCCACCGACAAGGCCCTGGACAGTGGGGCCTGCCTGTCGACCAAGGAGCCGGCAGCCGGCGGGACCCACCAGCCGGCGGGCCCCAGCAGCCGGCGCAGAAGCCGGCGAGCGTAGACACAGACGGCTGGGGCCCACGCCCAGCCAGATTACCATTGTACCCCCGGGGGTGGGCCTATATAAACCCCCCGGGGCACCCATGCAAAGGGTTGATCTGAGTTAGTTTTAGAGACCACATAGAGAGGGGAGGAGAGCTAGCCGTGCCCTTCTTCTTCTTCTTGCAAAACAGCTCAAGGAGCATCTTGTAACCACTCGTTCATCTAGTGATCATGTGGAGACCCCGCAGAGCAGCAGTAGGGGTGTTATCTCCTCGGAGAGCCCTGAAGCTGGGTAAGATTCGCCGGCGTGCATGTCTTCGCCTCATCCCGCTTCCAGGCACCGACGACGTCTTACTGGCTCCCACAATGATAAGCCACCCGTTGGCATATGTCGCACCTACACCCGACAAACTTGCAGATGTGCACACAGTTTTTTGTGTTCAGTTTAGGAGTTGGTCCTTGGGAAGCATAAATAAAACATTATTGGCAAGTGCAGTCTTGTTACTCCTAGGTATCTACAAATGAGTAGATGAATATTTGTTACTCCAAGAATGTGAACACTTGGTCCATATTCATTTGCAGTGAACATACATTTTCACTGTTCTTATATTCTTTGCTTGATGTTAGATTATGCTATGAGGATATTAGTCTAAGCCCAGTCTTGGATGCATTGTTTTTTCCTGCTGTGGTTAAACTGGTTCTGAAAATTATGTAGTTTGACCTGTACTTGTCCAGCTATCATAATCTATTCTTTGACCATGGCAGTAGTTGGCATTTTGTTATGATAATTTCAGTATATATCTTACTGTCCTTTGCTGATCTCGTTGTATTTTCAATTCATAGGCAACTCTCCGACGAAGTCTCCTCCAGGTAATATATGTCTCATGCTTTCTAAAGAGTACTAGTATACTGACTAAACTATCCACTTGCTATGCTTAGCTGCTCTATTGTCTGAATCGTGACAGTTTGCCAGCTGAAACTTGCCTATCACACTGTCGCTGCATTGCTCAACTAAAAACACAAATATCTGTAGTTTTTGCCTGTCATAATGCAACTAAGCATACTAGTTTTTTGTAGTGAGACAATAAGATAGTGAGACAGTAAGAAGGAAACTTCCCAGATTATGTAGAAAGAAAATACTTGGTTTGACAGCAAGTACCATGACATGAATCAAAAAACATATACGGTGGGAAAAATAAAATGGCAGAAACCTGGGAGGTTCTGGTTTGCTGTCTCTCCACCAGTTTGGGTTGTGAATGTGGATGATTTTTTTATCCTGTGAACTCATTGTACTACTACAAGAATTTAGTATCATCATGGTGTAATTTTGTTAACATTCTGGTTTTGTTAGATAGTGGCTACACTAATCTAGAGTGATACAATTTTCCTTCCCATTTGGTATCATCATGTTCAGTGTATACAGTTATAACATCATGTGGGTTTTTTAAGTCTGTTTACAGCTCATGTGGGTTTTAACATCATGTGAGTTGGTGAATGTGGAAGATTTTTTATCCTGTGAACTTGAATGTTGCAATGCTGTTTTCTTCAGAGGCTACTGTCAAAAACTTGAGCTACTGTCTTGCAAAGATGATGATCATCTTGCTAGTTTGCTGGGTTTTGTCTCCGACCATTGTGTCGTGATGAATTTGCAGGTACCCCAAGTTGCCCTTGAGTTTGCCGGAATGTCGATTAACTTCCGTTCCAGCAAATTCGGGTACTCCATATGTCCTATTTTCAGCAAAGGTCATGCTAAAATTTTCCGTGAATTTTAGCATGACTTTGCTAAAAATAGGACATATGGGGTACTTGCGACTAATGCATGGGCCGGGCTATCTTAGTACTTAGTTAAGTAGGATCAACTGCCCTGCCATTCTTGTTGCATTAAACCATAGGTGGCAATAGAGCCAAGTTATTAGGCCCAACTTAGAATTCTCCTTAGCATCGAGAAACCCTAGATGATAAACCCAACATAGGTGGCAATAGAGCCGAGTGATTAGTGCCAAGTGATTAGGCCCAACCTAGGGTGCCTCGGCATCGATAAACCCTAAATGATGAAAACTTAACTTGGCTGCCCCGGATGCCTCGGTGTCGATGAGAACCTAAATGATGTACGCTTAGGCTTTTAGGGTGCCTCGGCATCGACAAACCCTAAATGATGAAAACTTAGCATTTTGGGTGCCTCGGCGTCGACAAACCCTAAATGATGAAACCTTGGCTTTTAGGGTGCATCGGTGTCGATGAGAACCTAAATGATGTACACTTAGGCTTTTAGGGTGCCTCGGCGTCGACAAACCCTAAATGATAAAAGCTTAGCTTTTAGGATGCCTCGGTGTCGACAAACCCTAAATGATGAGACCATGATCTTGTTCCTTGACAATAACCAACTTTTTGACCAAACTTTTTTCCTATTTAGAGCGAAACATGGCCCACAACGATGAGGCCGGCGGTTCGGGCGGCAAGCAATTCTGGGAGCTGTCCCAGGAGTTGGAGGAAGACCCTCACCGCTATGAGGACGCCGCGGAAGACACCGATCCTGACTACACAACCCCTAGTGGCGTCGGGGATGACACCACTGATGATGGCGCCGCGGATGCCACAACTGATGATGGTGGCGCATGCACATATGGCAGCCAACCGAAGAGGCAACGGAAGGACCGGCGCCCGAACGTGCTCGGCACTGTTAGGGAGGAATTTACTGAAGTGAACTCCGACGGGCATCCGACGGCGCCCAAATACGTAGTCAAGGGGTACTCGATTCAGCTCGGGTGCATTCTCCAGAGCACCGCCTCGATCAACATCGAGAACCTAAGGCATAAGGACCGAGGGAATTTGTGCAGCCTCCTCTTCACGAAGCTGCATGAACGATACAAGTTCCCCGCTGAGTTCGCAAACACACGCCTCTCGGGTAATAAAGTGAACGGTGCCGCCCTCACGACGATGAGCACGGCCCTGTCTACTTGGAAAAGCACGGTGAAGGAAATGATTGACAAAGGTGATAGTTATGAGAAGATCAAGGCGAAATATCCTTTGATGAGCGAAGATAACTACAAGGAGTTCAAGATCAAGTGCGAGAGCCCCGCAACCTCCGAATCAAGTAAGTGGGGGAAAGAAATGCGGCAGTTGAACATAGGGGTCCACCAACTCGGTCCTGGCTGTTACAGAGTGGCGGAGCCTGTATGGGACAAGGAGGACGCGGAGCGTGCCGAGCAAGGCCTACCGCCCCGCTTCGAGAAATACAGTGACAAGCAGACCAGGAACTTTCTCAGGGCCCGGTACAAGGTGGACCCGGTAACAAAGGAGCTTACCACGGATCCGAAGACCAAGGAGCTTGAGCTTGTTCTGGTAAGGAATACACCCCCGCATAATTAGCTCCATATGGTTGCATTCTAATTAATCCCCAATATTTCTAAATGGTTCACGTTCCTTCCGCAGGACAAAGAACGCAGTAGTGCGGGGTCGTCTCAGATCTCCCCTTTCGACACCCCTTTGAATAGGGCATTGAACGTAATGAAAAACAAGGATAAGCTCAGTAAGCCAACGTCATCTGGTCGTGTGGTCGGCAAAGGCTTGTCCACAAAATGGTCGTCATACTATACCGCTGGTGGGCGAAAGGAGAAAAAGACCAGCTCGGAAAGCCAGTCGCGCGAGGTTGAAGCACTCAAGGCACAAGTGGCGTGGATTCCGGAGATGGTCCAAGAGCAAGTGCAACAACAACTGGGATCGAGGCTCACCGGCATTATGCCTACCTTGACTCATGGGATAACAACGTGGATTGCGTGTGGCCAACAGGGGCCGCCCCCGATTCCCAGCTTCATGGCCAGCAACTCGCACAACGCGCAGGCGGCACCATTGGTGTCTCTGGCAGCGACGGTATTGGTGTCTATGGCGGCGGTGCCATTGGTGTCTCCAGCGGCGGTGGTATTGGTGTCTCCGGTGGCGGTGCCATTGGTGTCTCCGGCGGCGGCGGTATTGGTGTCTCTGACGCTGGCATTGGAGCTTAATGCACCCGGGTGTACTCCGGCCGGCACATCGCCAGCAAGCGGCCCCTCCGTCAGTTGCACACCCGCCGTTGGCGGTGCCTCGACATTAGCCGAGCTCGACGGCATCACGGTAACTAAGCCTCTCAGCCGAGGACTTCATCTCCTTGCCTTTGACTGGGCATCCCTGACGCCCTACATGTTTTCGCAGGGCGCCGCCGATGTTCCTTGCACTCTCCTGCACTTCGTGGGCGGCGAGTTGGTCGATGTCGCCAAGGGCAGAATCGTTCAACCGGGCGTGCTAGTAATGGCGCACCAGTGATGCGCCATTAGTAGGCAAAACTGGTGCGCCATTAGTAGCTCTTTTCCTAGTAGTGTTCGTTTTTGAACGTACAACATACTCCCTCCTATCCTTTCTAGTTTACATATAAGTTTTATGTGTAGTCAAAGTATATCTACTTTGATAAAAAAAGGTATCAACATTCAACAATGCCCAATCAATATTGTTAGATTCGTACATACTCCTAGATTTGTACTCGAGATGGTTTCCAATTTGACTATTGACAAGATTAATAGTACATGAGATGTATAATGTGAAAATTATATCATTGGAAACTCCTTTCACATATAAATTTGACCGTATGCTTTGTGTAAGTGTAGCGACCCGACCCGAATGGATCAAGTCTCTGTGCTTATGTGTCATCCCTGGATCAGTATGCTGACACACACAGTACTCAAAGGATTTATAACAGAGGTAAATCACATGTATAAAGTAACGTAAATACTATTACCTCAATCCAAAATAGCGGAAGCAACAAGGTTGTGGATTCCCATCAACACCAATGGTAAAGTTGAGTGTAGAAATCGTAACCCTAACGTATTACTTACTCGTCGTAAGAAACTTGCAACATAAGACGTTGCAGCCCGAAACGGGTCAGTACATTGAATGTACTGGCAAATTCACACCATAGAGAAAATGATGAACAATGGCTATCACTATATGCATATATGACTGGTGGAAAAGCTCTATGGTTATAAGGTTTTTGCGTAAAGCCAATTTTTCCCTGCTGCAAAGGAATAAATTTATTTAACTATCAAGGTGGTTGTGAAACATTGAGAATGGTTGACAGCATTCTCAATCCCAATTAAAAGTAATTAAAACCCAACAACATTAATTAGAAGTAACATGTTGAGATTCACAGGATATTCAAGTACTAGATACTCAAGTTGTCCATAACCGGGGACACGGCTAATCATGATTAGTTTGTACACTCTGCAGAGGTTTGCGCACTTTTCCCCACAAGACTCGATCGCCTCCGTTTGGTTTCTCGCACTATAGGGTGTTTGAGAAGACGGATGACCGAGACATAGTCTTTCAGAAGCGCTAGCACCTTACGATGGAGTAGACCGTACCACCTACATCCCCTACATCTGCTAGTCTACCCCTATAAGAGTTCGCACGACTTAGTCAACTATGCCAGAGCCCATAATGGCTTGTGGCTGCACACGTAAGTATTTAGCATGAAAGATCTGATGATCCCTTTGAGCCTGGGTGGCGGTCCGAAAAAAAACAGGCAAGTCCTGATAGACATCAGGTGCCTCAATCCACCCAGATGTGTGTTTAAGCTGCCACCTTAGATAAACCATTAAAATTATCAACTCACATCTGTCATGGATATCACTCACCCAATCCACGTCTACTAGCATAGCATGGCATAATAAGCAAACATAGAAGTAACTCCCAAAGGTTTCATAATAATACAGGTAATAGGTACTAACTCATATACTTCCCATCCCACAATTTAATTAGATCCTAATCATGCAATGTGAGAGGATTGATCTAATGCAATAAAACAGGGGTTGTAGAAAAGGTATGATCAAAGTGTGAACTTGCCTGCAATGTAGATGAAGATGATTCGCACTTAAAACTCTTGATAGATCTACTCGTCACACTCCGGTCAATCTATCGTAAGCAAACAATAGTAACCACACAATAAGTACTCATCTAATGCACAAGTAAAACTCGAACAAGCGAACGAACCAGATAGTTCAACTTAAGAACTCCGGTTGCAAAGAAAGAACGAACCGAATAAACGACGGAAAACAAACGGCGGAAGAAAACAACTCGGTTCTAGCAAGTTGAAACTAGGTCAAATTTTACCGTAGCAAAAACTTGTTCAAGTTGATTAGACGGAACGGCGGTTTCGAGACGAAACTCCAGGCGCTTGAATCACCTGATTCCGATAAACGGGCGAGAAGATAAACTAGAACGAAGATCGGATCCTGAGATCGCGATCGCGGAATAAATCCAACGAAAAGAAGGAGACGAACGGTTAAACGAACGGGCGTCGTTAACCGGGAATAATTGGTGATCACGTTCGTTGAGACGAACGGTCCGAAAGAAGAATGAAAACCGATCTAGGGTTTTCGGAAAAGAAACCGAAAAAGAAAATGGAAAACTGATCTAGGGTTTTCGGAGAAAACCGAAAAGAAAAACCGATCTAGAAAACCGGAATGGTTTAGAGAAGAACCGGAAAGAAAACGAATCGGAAGAGAAGAAAAGAATCGGAACGGTTTATAAGAAAAACCGAACCGAGGGAAAAGAAAAAGAGAGGCGCGGCTACCTCGACGAGGTTCCGGCGAGACGGCTCCGGCGAACGGCGGCGTTGGGCGGCGGCGGTGATGCACAAGGGCGGCGGCATGGGTGAGGGGCGGCGGCAGCAGTGGTGAAGGGCGTGGGGTGGGGCGCAGCTATGGTGGCGGCGGCGCGGCTAAGGCGGCGGCTATGCGGCGGCGATGCACAAGGGCGGCGGCGGTGAGGGGCGGCGCGGCTATAGGCGCGGGGTGAGGCGCGGCTTTGGGGAGGAGAGGTGCTTGGGGTTTGATTTGATGTGTTGGAGGGGGGTGTGGGGGTATTTATATAGGTGAGGGGAGAGGAGACTTGGGGTAGGGGACAAGAAATAGACTAGGAATAGGAATCCTAAAAGAAAAAGGAAAACGGAACAAAGGAAAAGGGAGGGGCTAACCGACCTAAGTCCCGCTGGGACTCGGCCAGGGCGACGGCGGCCTGGGCGCTGGCTGCCTGCGCTGGCACGCGCGCAGGGCGATGGCCTGGCGCGCAGGAGGCTGGGGTGGCCGGCTGGCCTGGCGGGATTCCTTCTTTTTTTTAACTGGTTCCGCGTGCAGAAAAAGAACAAAAGGAGAACTAAACGAACTCCAAAAAATCTAAAGTAAAATTTCCCCGACTCCTAAAAATGAGCCGAACAAAATGAACTTTTCTCCGGGCCGAAAATGCAATTTTTGAAAACGCGCATTTTTCCCTATCCAAATAAAATGCAAATAAACTCCGGCAAACAAAAATTTGATCTATTTATTTAATCTTCATTTTTCCTCAATTTTGGGAAAGTCATATTATTCCCTCTCTTATATTTTTGATATCGGAAAAATTATTGAAGATGAAATAAATAAATCAAATGATCCTCTTTTCAATTCGAGAAAACTCTCAAATATGAAAATAACGAAATCTCCAACTCTCTCCGAAGGTCCTTGAGTTGCGTGAAATTTCTAGGATCGACCAAAATGCAAGAAAATAACATATGCATGATGATCTAATGTATAACATTCCAAATTGAAAATTTGGGATGTTACAAACCTACCACCCTTAAAAGGAATCTCGTCCTCGAGATTCGGAGAGGCTAGCAAGAAAAGGTTAGGGTTTGGGGGTGTCGTGGTTCTAAGCCTGACAGTAGAGTGGGGGGTAGGTATGGAGAGGCAAGGTCCTAGCTATGGAGAGGTTGTAAACACAAAGGATGTACGAGTTCAGGCCCTTCTCGGAGGAAGTAACAGCCCTACGTCTCGGAGCCCGGAGGCAGTCGAGTGGATTATGAGTATATGAATTACAAGGTGCCGAACCCTTCTGCCTGTGGAGGGGGGTGGCTTATATAGAGTGCGCCAGGACCCCAGCCAGCCCACGTAGGAGAGGGTTTAAGGTGAGTTAAGTCTGGGGTGTTACTGGTAACGCCCCACATAAAGTGCCTTTACTATCATAAAGTCTACTTGATTACAGGCCGTTGCGGTGCAGAGTGCCTCTTGACTTTCCGGTGGTCGAGTGAGTCTTCGTGGTCGAGTCCTTCAAGTCAGTCGAGTGTGTCCCTCGTTGGTCGACTGGAAGGGGACTTCTTCTAAGGGTGTCCTTGGGTAAGGTACTTGGATCAGGTCCATGACCCTACCCTAGGTACATGACCCCATCATTAGCCTCCGAATGCATTGAGGCTTCGAGTGAGGAAGGAGTTGATGTTGTTTCTAATTAACCTTTGCGCTCTGGTCATGTGTTGTCCTAGACCAAAGAATCTCTTCGTCGACAGGGAGCAACTTGCCTTCAGTCGACTCGATCCATTCTATTTTTGCGTCGAGTGATCTTTCGGGCTTCGACGATTTCCGAGCGACGGATCGCCGGAAACACCGCGTCTGACAGACTGATTTGCTGTTCGCGGATTCCGCGGGATGCGAAATTTGGGGACGCGCGCGAAGCGGGGCGGACCGCGGCGTTCGGATGGGACGGGGCATAGACGCCTCGATCTCCGCGCCGCCTTTTTCGCCACGTATCCCGTCTGCATAACTGCTCCCAGATATGATTAGATCGACGGGCCCACCTGTCATCCACTCGGAAGGGGCCTTATAAATGTGCCCAGCGAGGATTTCTGTGCTGTGCCTCAGCATTCTCTCCCTCTCTCTGCTTCCTTCTTCTCCGCCCAGCGTGCTCGCTCTCGCCCCCGCACCACTTCCCTTCGCGCATCTCGCCGGCGACCATGGCCAAGGAGAAGACGGCGGCGCTGGAGCATGCAAAGAAGGCGTCGGCGTCGGAGAAGGCGAAGGGGAGATCCACCAGCCGCGGAGGGTCCTCGTCCAGATCCCGCCTGCCGAAGGGCTGGGTCCAAGGAGACTGGATCCAGTCGACCATCACAGAGAATGACCTCCTTGACATGGCCAACGAGGGCTTGATCCCTCACGGAGCTGCGAGGCTTCCGGGGAAGGAGTGGCAGCCTCAGCCAGAAGAGGGTGAGTGTGTGCTTTTGGCCACCCATGTTGATCGTGGGTTTTCCTTGCCGCCGAGTGTTTTCTTCCGTGGCTTCTTGAATTTCTTCGGAGCGCAGCTCCACCACTTTACCCCAAACTCCATTGCCTATCTTGCTGCGTTCGTGTCCATGTGTGAGGGTTTCTTGGGCTGTCGACCGCACTGGGGTTTGTTCAAACATATATTCACGTGTCGCTCTCAGACCGTGAAGAAGGCGAGCCCAGGTGATGAGAGAACCCGAGTCGTCCAAATGTGTGGGGGTCTGGGGATCCAGGTGAGGAATAAGAGCACCTTCCCGCCCATGACTTTTCCCGAGTCAGTCAGAGGTTGGCAGTCGACATGGTTCTACTGCCGGGACCAGTCGACGCCGGGGCAGTCGAGTGGACTCCCACAGTTTACCATGGACCGAGTGAACAAGCCTTCCTCTCTGAAGTTGATTCCGGAGGAGAAAGCTAATGTGAAGATGTTGATGGAGCGCGTGGTGCAGTTGGTTCGGGAGGGAGTGACGGGCATGGACCTCTTGGAGGTCTTCCTCAGGCGTCGTATCCAGCCTCTTCAGTTCCGGAGCCACTGCATGTGGTTGTACTGTGGGACCGAAGACGAGACTCGAGTCCATCCAGAAGCAGTCGACGATGTCACTCTGGAAAGATGGATGGTAGCCGTTACCGGAAACAAGGACAACCCACGCGGAGCCAGAAGGATTCCTCCACTCGACCACAACAGCGATCCAAACAAGGTACATTTGCTCTGCCCTCCACTGCATTCTTGTCGCACTCATTTCTGTTTATCCTGCCGACTGGTCGACTGATCCTTGTCTTGATATCTGCTAGGCTCTCACCGAGCTGTACTCGATGCCCAATGGGGCACAAACTCCGACTGAGGAGGGTGAGGCGAGTGGGGTGAGAGCCAGGAAGAGGAGGAGTGGGACTCGGACGTTGCAGGGGATGACGACGACGATGATGATGACGGCGATGACGATGATGTTGAAGACGAGGAGGAAGAGGAGGAGGAGGTCGTACCACCGCGCTCGGAAAGGCGGTCGAAGCTTGTCCACGACCCTTCAACCGAACGTGGTAAGGGGGTTGCGACCACCACTCAGTCGACCAAGCGTCCTCGGACCATCTCTCCGGTGCCGACTGAAAAGGCGCCGAAGCAGCCCAGGGCGGCCTCGTCGAAGCCGATCAAGCTCCTGCCGAAGATGAAGGTGTCCATCCCTACCATATCAGGGTAATCGTGTTGTTTGAATCTTCTCATTTTGTGTGAACTTTGTCTCTGGTCGACGCTGAAGTTGGTCGACTGATCCTTTGGAGTTGTAGTGCTGCTACTTCTGAAACCTCGGCCCGGGCTGATGACCACGAGATGGAGGACGCAGCAACTTCGAACCCAGGTATTGTATTCTTAACACCGTTCTTAGTCGACTGACTCGCGATCTCTGATCCTGATTCTTCTCCGCAGCTCCACCCAATACTGTTATCAATCTTCCTGATGATGATGAGGATGAAGAGCCGCTGAAGCGCAGGAGGAGTCGGAAAGCGTCCGCCAGTAAGGTGCCTCAGGATGTGACGGCGCCTGAGATTCTGACTGTGGAGGAAGAGAACACCACTCGACACACGGTGTCCTTCGCAAATCCACTGACGAGTGCTCAGCAGCCCTCCCTCTTCACGACGCACCACGTCCCAGAGGACCAAGCTGGCGCAGCGAAGGAGGCGATACGCCAGGCGGGACTCATGATGGAGCAGCTGAAGACCATCCGGGACGCGAGCCAGGCAGCTTATGACGCCAGTTCTGCCCTCCAAAGCAATGTTCAGGTCAGTCGACCACCATTTCTTCTGTTGGATATGCTGCCAAAAACTTTTCCTTTCCGGAATTTATAGTAGTCACCCACTGGGTGTTGTCGATTGAGCTCCGTATTAGCGGGGGCACGCTGAGTGCACCCGCTGGGTGTAGTCCCCAAGGCTAAGGTCGACTGTTGGCAGTCGGCCTTAGGCTTTATAATTTCAGTTTTTCTGTCAGTCGACTATGTCGACTGGATTTCACAAACCGGTGGGGGCACGCTGAGTGCACCCACTGGGTGTAGTCCCCGAGACTGTGGTCGACTGCTTGCAGTTGATCACAGTCTTAGAGAATGCATCTCGCACTTTTTTTTTGAGGTCGACTGGTCGACTTTGTCTTCAACAGGATTAGTGGGGGCACGCTGAGTGCACCCACTGGGTGTAGTCCCCGAGACTACGGTCGAATGCTTGTATTCGGCTGTAGTCTTAGAAACGTGTGTTTTTTCTCCTTTTTCACTCGGAAGTGAATTATATTTGACATTTTAGTCGATTGGTTCTTCGCAGAACTCTTGTGATCTTGTGGCTCGCTACTCGGAGCTGGAACACAAGCATACTCAAGTCGAGCTGAGCTTGAAGCTGGTTCAGGAGAAGCTGACAAAGGCAAAGGAGGAGACCGAAGGTATGTTTGGTGAGACCCTGACGACTGCTTTTCCCCTTGCTTGTTTCAAAATCTGATCTTGCTGTAATTTGTAGGTAAGGTAAGGGAGGCCCAACAGAAGAAAGACCTTGAGCTAGCTGAGAAGATCAAGCTTGCTGACGAGAAGTTAGCTTCAGTCACCAAGCTCGAACAAGACAATACCAATCTGAAAGCTGCTCTTGGGATTGCTAACAAGGAGGTCAGTCGACTGAAAACTGATAAAGCTGCCCTGACCGACCAAGTCAGCAAATTGACCGAGAAGAAAACTGAACTGGAGGCCTTCCTAAGTGGCCTTGCCAAGAAGCTGTTTCTTATGCTTGAAGGTAAACCTCTATGTTTGGCAAACATTTCCAATTGTGGCTTTTTCCATTCGACCATCCCCTTGACTTAGTGATCACCCTTGCAGAATTCTGTCAAAACTTTGAAGAAGAAACTAGCCGGCTGGAGCCAAACCTCGACCCTGTCAATTCTCCGGTGAACGACGAAGTTGCCATGGATGTTTTCCGACTGGAGTCTCGTGTCGCAGCTGTCGTGGACTATCTCGCAAGGCTGAAGGCCGCCACATCTCGCATCGACTCGACGCTTTGGCCTGAGGAGACACTTCAGAATGACCTTGAGTCGCTGATGGCCCGGTTGAACATGATCCCTGGTCGAGTGCAGGAATGGAAGAAGTCCTCGGCTCGGTGTGGTGCAGATGTTGCTCTGTGTCTTGCCCGAGTCCACTGTAAGGATGCACGAGAAGAGAAGCTGGCGGCTCTTCGGGTGGCCAACACCAAGAAACACGACTTCAGGTCCTTTATGGAAACTTTCCTTGCAGCTGCCACTCGGATCGCTGACGGGATCGACCTTGATGAATTCGTTGCACCTTCCAGCCCTCCACAGGAGGGGTAAAAAACTTCTTCTGGCTCGACGCTTTAAATTTGCCTCGGTATGCCGAGTGGAATTGTAACCGATAAACCTTAACAGGCTTAATGCCTGAGCACTCTCGGTTCCTTTAGATATCGATTCAAACTTGAATTTGGTGCTTGAATACGATTGCTTTTGGCTCGAAATGTCTTTTGCAGGTTCAAAGCAAGGCGCCTTTATCGCAATCGACTTATTCTTCAGTTCACTTAGGCGAGCACTGGGCCGCAGCTAAGCCCCTGAGTGAAAGTCTGGCTTACCACTCGGTAGGATTTTTATAACTTAGGCGAGTGCTTGGACTGCAGCTAAGCCTCCGAGTGAGAGGGTTGCTCCTCACTCGGTAGGATTTTTATAACTTAGGCGAGTGCTTGGACTGCAGCTAAGCCTCCGAGTGAGAGGGTTGCTCTTCACTCGGTAGGATTTTCGTAACTTAGGCGAGTGCTTGGACTGCAGCTAAGCCCCCGAGTGAGAGGGTTGCTCTTC
>NC_041384.1:38222077-38235444 GCF_002162155.2 Triticum dicoccoides | reverse complement strand
CCTTGGACTGCAGCTAAGCCTCCGAGTGAGAGGGTTGCTCCTCACTCGGTAGGATTTTTATGACTTAGGAGAGTCCTTGGACTGCAGCTAAGCCTCCGAGTGAGAGGGTCGCTCTCCACTCGGTAGGATTTTTGTAACTTAGGCGAGTGCTTGGACTGCAGCTAAGCCCCCGAGTGGGAGGGTTGCTCTTCACTCGGTAGGATTTTGATAAACTTAGGCGAGTCCTTGGACTGCAGCTAAGCCTCCGAGTGGAAGGCTGGCTTACCACTCGGTAGGATTTTGATAAACTTAGGCGAAACGGATTCGCGGCTAAGCCTCCGAGTGAGAGGCTGGCTCACCACTCAGCAGGATTTTTACAAACTTAGGCGAAACGGATTCGCGGCTAAGTCACCCACTGAGGGGGAATTTTTTGTGGACAAAAATAAAAAGTGACAGAAAGTATGGAGGGACTATGACACTATTATTTTGAGGTCCATGAACTACAAAAGTACTTGATTGCAGCTCATCCGAGTGATAAAACTTAAGTGTAGAATGGGCGGAGTAGCTCCGTGTTCCAAGCTCGGGGTTCGTCAATATTATGCTCGACGTTGTAAAGACGGTACGCCCCGTTGTGGAGGACCTTGGTGACGATGAAGGGGCCTTCCCAAGAAGGAGCAAGCTTGTGTGGTTTTTGCTGATCCACTCGGAGAACCAAATCCCCTTCCTGGAAGGCTCGACCTCTCACATTTCTGGCGTGGAAACGACGCAAATCTTGTTGGTAGATGGTCGACCGGATCAGAGCCATCTCCCTTTCTTCTTCTAAAAGGTCGACTGCGTCCTGCCGCGCTTGTTCAGCCTCTGCTTCGTTGTAGATTTCAACTCGAGGAGCATTGTGGAGGAGATCACTCGGCAAGACTGCTTCAGCTCCGTAGACCAAGAAGAATGGAGTTCTTCCGGTCGATCGATTAGGTGTGGTCCGCAGTCCCCAGAGTACTGAGGGAAGTTCGTCGACCCAAGCACCAGCCGCGTGTTTGAGATCATGCATCAGTCGAGGCTTCAATCCCTTAAGAATCAGTCCGTTAGCTCGCTCTGCTTGTCCATTCGACTGCGGATGGGCGACTGAAGCGTAGTCGACCCGTGTGCCCTGGGAGTTGCAGAAATCTCTGAATTCCTCCGAGTCAAAGTTCGACCCATTATCCGTAATGATGCTGTGCGGGACTCCATATCTGAATATTAGTTCCCTGATGAAGCTAACAGCAGTACCGGTGTCAAGGCTCTTGATTGGTTTAGCCTCGATCCACTTGGTGAACTTGTCGACTGCCACCAGTACATGCGTGAAGCCACTTCGTCCTGTCCTCAAAGGACCGACCATGTCCAATCCCCATACTGCGAAAGGCCAGACGAGTGGGATGGTCTTCAGAGCTGACGCATGCTTGTGTGACATATTCGAGTAGAATTGACATCCCTCACATTTATCCACTATCTATTTTGCCATCTCATTCGCCTTTGGCCAGTAAAATCCGGCTCGGTATGCTTTGGCCACGATGGTCCGAGAGGACGCATGATGACCACAGGTCCCCGAGTGAATATCATTGAGGATGAGTCGACCTTCTTCTGGTGTTATGCACTTCTGACCAACTCCAGTCGCGCTTTCTCTGTATAATTGTCCTTTGATTACGGTAAAGGCCTTAGATCGACGGACGATCTGTCGAGCCTCTTCCTAATCCTCCGGAAGCTCTTTTCTCGGGATATATGCGACATACGGAATCGTCCAGTCGGGAATGACCACCAAAACCTCCATGATCAAGTCGACCACCGCTGGGACTTCAACTTCAGTCGGATCTGTGGCACTCTTGGGCTGTGGAGTTTCTTCGGTGAAAGGATCTTCTTTGACTGACAGAGTGTGTATATGCTCCAAGAACACACCACTCGGAATGGCTTCTCTCTTGGAACCTATCTTTGCTAGATCATCAGCTGCTTGATTTTTCAGTCGGGGTATATGGTGGAGTTCCAACCCCTCGAACTTCTTTTCCAGCTTCCTCACTGCACTGCAGTATCCAGTCATGGCTGGGCTTCTCACGTCCCACTCTTTCATCACCTGATTGACCACTAAATCCGAGTCGCCATAGACCATCAGGCGACCGACGCCGAGTGAAATGGCCATGCGCAACCCATATAAGAGGGCTTCATATTCTGCCTCATTGTTGGAGGAATCAAAGTGAATCTGGAGCACATATCTGAGCTTATCTCCTCTGGGGGAAACCAGGACAACCCCAGCACCGGAACCATTCAACATCTTAGAGCCATCAAAAAACATGGTCCAATGCTCCGAGTGAACTTCAGTCGGCTGCTGCTGTTCAATCCACTCGGCAAGGAAATCTGCTATTGCCTGGGACTTAATGGCTTTCTTTGCCTCAAACTTGATATCAAGGGGAAGAAGTTCAATCGCCCATTTGGCCACTCGACCAGTTGCATCTCTGTTGTGCAAAATCTCTGATAGTGGAGCGTCGCTGACGACTGTGATGGAATGATCAGAGAAATAATGAGCAACCTTCTTTGTGGTCATGTATATTCCATATACAAGCTTCTGATAATGAGGATATCTCTGCTTGGATGGAGTCAAGACTTCAGACAAATAATACACTAGGCGCTGAACTTTGAGGGCTTTTCCTTCTTCTTCCCGCTCGACCGTTAGCACAGTACTGACGACTTGTCCTGTGGCTGCGATATAGAGCAACAGAGGCTCTTTGCTGATTGGAGCAGCAAGCACCGGCTAGGTGGAGAGCAGAGCTTTTAGCTCGGCAAACGCTGCATCAGCTTCTGGAGTCCACTCGAACTTGTCTGTCTTCTTCATCAGTCGGTAAAGAGGCAATGCCTTTTCACCGAGTCGTGAGATGAATCGACTTAATGCGGCCAAGCATCCAGTAAGCTTCTGGACATCGTGCACTCGCACAGGGCGTTTCATTCGGAGAATAGTGCCAATCTTCTCTGGGTTAGTGTCGATTCCCCGTTCGGAAACGAGAAAACCGAGTAACTTGCCACCAGGAACTCCAAATGTGCACTTCGATGGATTGAGCTTGATATCGTACCTTCTGAGGTTGGCAAATGTTTCGGCGAGATCAGCGAGCAGGTCGGAACCTTTTCGCGACTTGACAACGATATCATCCATATATGCTTCCACATTCCGACTGATTTGAGTGAGTAGACACTTCTGAATCATTCGCATAAATGTGGCTCCGGCATTCTTGAGGCCGAATGGCATGGTGATATAGCAGAAGCACCCGAATGGAGTGATGAAAGCTGTTTTTACCTCGTCGGGTCCGTACAGACGGATCTGGTGGTACCCGGAGTAGGCATCTAAAAAAGATAGCCTCTCACATCCCGCGGTCGAGTCAACAATTTGATCTATGCGAGGGAGAGGAAAATGATCTTTCGGGCAGGCCCGGTTGATGTGCTTGAAATCAATGCACATTCGGAGCGACTTGTCCTTCTTAGGAACCATGACGACATTAGCGAGCCACTCGGAGTGGTATATCTCTCGGATAAATCCTGCCGCCAACAGTCGAGCCACTTCTTCACCAATGGCTTTTCTCTTCTGGACGGCGGACCGCCGAAGATGTTCTTTGACTGGTTTGGCAGATGAGTCGACTCTTAGGTGATGCTCAGCCAGTCCCCTGGGAACACCTGGCATGTCAGCGGGCTTCCATGCAAAAATGTCCCAGTTCTCACGGAGGAACTGGATGAGCGCTTCTTCCTATTTTGGGTCGAGTGTTGTGGAGATGCGGGTCGGAGCTGCTTCGGGGTCGGTCGGGTGAATGTGAACAGGCTTTGTCTCACCGGACGACTGGAACGCAGACTCTGTGGCGGGCTTCTTGGATCGCAGCAAGTCACTCGGATCTGCGTTTTGCTTGTATTCTTCGAACTCGACCGCTGTCACCTGGGAATCGGCGATCTTGGAGCCCTTCTGAAAGCACTCTTCTGCCTTTTTCCGATCACCGGTGACAGTGATCACTCCTTTGGGGCCGGGCATCTTCAATTTGAGGTACACGTAGCATGGTCGAGCCATGAACCGTGCGTAAGCTGGTCTCCCCAAAATGGCATGATATGCACTCTGAAAATCCACGACCTCAAACGTCAACTTTTCTTTGAGAAAATGCTTCGAATCACCAAACACCACGTCCAAAGCTATCTGGCCGAGTGACTCGGCCTTCTTCCCTGGTATAACTCCATGAAAGCTCATGTTACTAGTGCTTAGTCGGGACATCGGAATGCCCATACCTTTCAACGTGTCTGCATACAATAAGTTCAGCCCACTTCCACCATCCATCAGCACCTTTGTCAGTCGAGTGCCTTCGACAACTGGATCGACCACCAAAGCTTGCCTCCCAGGGGTGGCAATATGAGTTGGGTGATCAGATTGGTCGAATGTGATGGGTGTTTGAGACCACTTCAGATAATTTGCTTTTGCTGAGGCAACCATGTTCACCTCTCGGTTAATCACTTTTAGTCGACTTCTGCTTTCCACATCTGCAAAGATCATCAGAGTGGAGTTGATATGCGGATATCCTCCCTCATTGTCCTCCTTGTCTTCGGCCTTGTCCGACTCCTTCTCCTTGTCCTTAGACTGTTTTCCCTGAAACTGCTGGATCAGGAGTCGACATTGGCGAGTGGTATGCTTCGGGTAGATGATATTCCCCTCTTCGTCTTTCTTCGTGTGAATGTGACATGGCATATCCATCACGTCGTTCCCTTCTTTATCCTTTACCTTCTTGGGGCTCCAGGATCCTTTTGGTTTCCCCTTAAACTTTCTTTGAGTCACGGCCAGAGCCTCTCCAGGAGCTGCCGGTTCAGCCTTCCGCTTCTGTTTCCGACTGGTGTTTCCTTTTTCCGACTGACTCGGCTTGTGCTTGCCGCTTCGGAGTCGGTCTTCTTCTTCGCCGTTGGCGTACTTGGTAGCAATCTCCATCATCCGACTCAAGGTCATGTCACCGGTTCGACCAAACTTCAAACTCAGTTCTCTGTTCTTGACGCCGTCTTTGAAGGCGCAGACTGCCTGATGATCGGACACATTCTCCACAGTGTGGTGCAAAGTGATCCACCTCTGAATATACTCTCTGAGAGTCTCATTAGTTTTCTGCACGCAGACTTGCAACTCTGTCAATCCAGCTGGTCGCTTGCAAGTTCCTTCAAACGTCCTGACGAACACTCGGGACAGATCTTCCCAAGTGTAAATGCTGCTAGGAGGTAACTGAGTCAACCATGCCCTGGCAGAACCTTCCAACATGAGGGGCAAATGCTTCATGGCCACCTCGTCGTTCCCACCACCAATCTGAACTGCCACTCGGTAGTCTTCAAGCCAAGTTTCAGGCCTAGACTCACCAGTGAACTTGCTGACTCCTGTTGCCAACCTGAAATTGGGAGGGATAACTGCGGCTCTGATAGCTCTGCTGAAACATTCAGGACCAGAAACATGCACTCGACTGCTTGTGGGTACATCTCTGTAGAGTCCACCTCGGTGGGCTCTGTTCCGGTCAACCAACCCTTGCACGATAATGGATCGCGCGTCGAAGCCTGGTTCTCTGGGGTCGACTGGAACCCTACGCCCTGTACTGTACTGACGCCTATCATCTGGCTGCCGAGGGGCGTAAGACCCACCCCTCGGAGGGGAATAGGGCACTCGACGCCTATCATCTCGGTCGAGTCTGTCGCCATATTGATCTCGGCGATTCTCGCGCCCTTCACGCCGCAGAGGCGGTCTGGGGCTATGAGCCGACTGAACCGTATTCACAGTGACGGATCGACTGTGAATTCTGTTGCGCGACTGAGACACGGCTGAATTCTGATCTCCTGCTGCCCGGAGCAGATCCCTGATCTGCAGCAAACCTCTGCCAGCTTCCGACTGCGAAGGCTGGATGGACTCTGCTATACGGGTCGCAGCTGCTAAATTCTGAATTGGGGTTCGATATACCTGAGTCGGCGGGAAGAGTTGACGTCGACTGTTGTCGGGAACTCGTTGCCGCGCGCGCTCGTCGAGAGCTCGCTGAAGGTTCTCCAGTCGAGTGCGCTCGGCCAAATTGGCCAGACGCGCCTCCTCCAAGGCACGAGCCTCGGGGGTTTCTCCTGCGATGGGAGTGCGCAGGGGATCCTTGTTCCTGCGGCGAAGTTCCTCTCTTTGCAGAGAGTTGAGTGGCTCGGGCTGGTACTCTTCGTAGCCTCGTGTGGAGTCGCCGCCGTCACCTGCTCCACCACCACGGGCGAAGCCAGGGGGACTGTGGGGCCCGTCGACCATCAAGATTTCCGCCGCTGGATCACTGCTACCGCACTCGGATGCAGTCTCTACGGAGCCAGTCGACAGATCGAACAAGCCGTAGAGAGGTTCGTCGGGCTCGATTGCCGCAACTTGGGTGGTGGCCGATTGGCGAGCCACCGCGTGCCTCACCCATCGCTGAAGCCTCGACCGGCCCGAGCGCTTGCGCTGGCGGGATACCAGGAGGGTGGACGATGGAGGGGCCGACCGATACTGGGTCGACGGTTGCCGCAGCAGAACGCCGCGGACACATGCGCGAAAATGCATCGCACCGCGGACGGGGAGCGCATCTACGTCGAGTGGAGCCTCTTGGAGCCACGCGGAGTCATCGGCGATGAAGGTGAGAGTGCCGAGACGGATCTCTTGACCCTCGACCAAAACTCCAGCAGACACCATGATGATAGTACTCGGAAGAATCGCAACTTCCCCACAAAATCGCTAAAACACGTGCCCCACGGTGGGCGCCAACTGTCGTGGTTCTAAGCCTGACAGTAGAGTGGGGGGTAGGTATGGAGAGGCAAGGTCCTAGCTATGGAGAGGTTGTAAACACAAAGGATGTACGAGTTCAGGCCCTTCTCGGAGGAAGTAACAGCCCTACGTCTCGGAGCCCGGAGGCAGTCGAGTGGATTATGAGTATATGAATTACAAGGTGCCGAACCCTTCTGCCTGTGGAGGGGGGTGGCTTATATAGAGTGCGCCAGGACCCCAGCCAGCCCACGTAGGAGAGGGTTTAAGGTGAGTTAAGTCTGGGGTGTTACTGGCAACGCCCCACATAAAGTGCCTTTACTATCATAAAGTCTACTTGATTACAGGCCGTTGCGGTGCAGAGTGCCTCTTGACTTTCCGGTGGTCGAGTGAGTCTTCGTGGTCGAGTCCTTCAAGTCAGTCGAGTGTGTCCCTCGTTGGTCGACTGGAAGGGGACTTCTTCTAAGGGTGTCCTTGGGTAAGGTACTTGGATCAGGTCCATGACCCTACCCTAGGTACATGACCCCATCAGGGGGTCTCCTCAAAATCCATCGATCATCATAGGGGTCTGGGGTGCTACCACCCTTAGAAGCATGGTTACAGCTCCATCGAAACTCATATACTCCATCCTTATTCTTGACAGTGTCGGTCTTCTCAGATCCTCGAGAAAAATTCCTTCTCTGAGCTCTTCTGGTAGTGGCATAACCTTTTCCTCAATTCATCTGTCCTTTCCATCTTGGTAGGGTTATTCCGAGACTGGGTCTTCTTAGCTGACGGTCTGGCGCCTAGACTAAACAACTATCGATATCTCATGGTGGTCAACAATTTATGGTTTCTCCCGCAGAAAATGGGTCTGGGTGATCCTCACCGTATAACCTACGGTTGGCAAGGCTGCCTTGTACAAGGAAAAAAATTGCTATACCATTCTAAGGTTTAAAGAAGGTTTTCATCGTCGTCTCTCTACTATAGGTAAGTCACTCAGATTTACCATTCCATATAGCAAGGCGAACAATAAAAGTAAGTCGGTATGGTGATCAATCCATCCCGCACCCAAATCATTACCTTGTATACAGTTTAGTGAATCTCGCATTTTAACACTCGGTCATCCTCACAAGCATTGCAAAATTCCTCTTGTCGACGAACCAAGTTCGGATAAATCCACTGATTCTGCAAGCCAGACAAACATCTATCCTTTCTTCACAACTCTCAGGTTTTGCGTTACTCCTATAAGATCGTCTGTCGACAAGGGCATATCCTCTTCCAGGGTTTTTCCTTCAGCAAGAGTGTGCTTGCTTCTTGGCAGGTCCTGGGGCATGTGAGTTATGGCACATCCCATCACTTGCAAACCTTGAACTCATCATCGGGGCAACTGATCGTTATTCCAACATCCAACTTCCTAGTATTCTTAAATCCATCCAATTGTACTGTCTTCCTTCCTTCTATTGGCACCAAACTAGGACATGATTACTCATACTCATCATGGAATTTCCATTGATCCATATTTCCAACATCATACCTCCTTTATATCCAATAGTTCTTCATCCTCATGGGATATCCCTCATACCGAGATAAAAACTTATACTTATGAAGTCCATATTCCACTTCGTGGAACATCATTATCCTTTCCGCGGTCAAGCGTCCTTACAGGGGAATATTGGCCATCTCTGCATGGCACTTCTTCAACTGGGAAACGTGAAACACATCTTGAACTCCTGACAGTCCTTCGGGTAACTCAAACTTGTAGGCCACTTCTCTCATACGCTCCAAAACTCGGTATGGTCCTACAAATCTTGGGGCTAACTTTACCTTAACTCCAATTCGTTTAACTCCTCGCAGAGGGAACACATGAAGACATGCTCTGTCTCCAATTTCATAGACTACCTCCTTGCGTTTTTAAGTCTGCATAACTCTTCTGCCTGGACTGAGCTACCTTCAGTCTATCTCGAATCAACTTAACATTCTCTTCTGACTCCTTGATCACATTTGATCCAAACAACTGACGGTCTCCAACTTCATCCTACTTACTCTTGGGGCATCACACATATCGAGACAAACTCATATTCATTTTTTGTCCGAAATCCACTCAGTGGAGTATGCTTATCTTTTCCAGGGGTCAAGGGTTCTTTACAGGGTACTACCACCCTTAAAATACATAAATCTTCCATAGACCATATTTCTCTTATCCTCAAAAATGGTCAACATCTTTCCTCATAGAGTAACTCATAAAATCCAAATCAGTACCAACACTGCTAACTTTATTGATTCTCAAATTATTACAATCTCCTGTTTTTCCATTACATGCCTCAACTCAACACCTCAATATAAAGGAAAATGTTCTCACTTCTACTACTCCATTTCTTTTGTCGCAAACTCAACTATCTAGCACAAGTTTCCTTCTCCTTGGGCAATCTCTGGCAAAGTGCCCTGCTTCATTAAAACGGAAACATATTACTTCTGGCAAGTTTCGAGGTTTCCTTGTGATTATATAGCCTACTTGGGTCCTTGGCTTCTTTTTTTGGGGAATTGCTGAGGTAGTGCCCTGACTCCTTGCACCTGTAACAGGTGATATGACTCAGGTTCCTCCTGGAATCCAATCTGCTTCTCTTCCTAGACCTTACCATGCCAATCAGGGCTTCTATTTCCTGCGGGTCATACTCTACTTCCTCAGCCAGGAATTCTACTAGATCCCCATTCATACAATTCTGGGAGATGTGTCCTTCTTCTCCACATGAATAGCAAGACTTGGTGTAGGGTTTAATTGGTTCTTCTTTGGGTGTGTCCTCCACCTCTTTCTTTATCACAGGTTCTTCTAAACTTTCCATAAGAGCTCCTTTCATTGCTTCTTCCTTCTGCTGGATGGTTCTTTGTACCATGGGGTAAATGTGAAACTAAGCAGGATAGTGGGTAGTCCCTTCACACAAGGAACAAGTGATCTGCCTAGTTGGGCATTCTTCAGCTGGGTGACTTCCTTCACAATTAGGGCATTCATCCTTGTGTTCTTTATGGTTGTGTCCGATTTCTCCACAAATCTTGCATGCACAAGGTTTATTCATGTCCTTTCCATAAGGCTTCAACTTCTGGGACACAAACTGAGACTTTAGCAAAGTCAACTTAAATTCTTTCCAAGTGGTTACTCCTTGCCATCCCTTGATGGTTTGATACATCCTCCACCAAGTAGCAGCACCTCTTTCAAAGCATTGAAGAGCATGCTGGGCCATATCCTTTCTGACTATAGGGTTGTTCTCCATATGATCCTCCATGTTCTGAATCCATCGGTCTGTCTCCAATTGACTCATCGGTCCAGAAAATACAAGCTCATCTCCATTCATCATCTATTGGGTCCATGGGTTTGGGGTGAGATAAGAGAGATCAAGAGAGAGGAATGCACACAATACAAACAAAAGTTTTGAAAAGACAGATTTTTGTTGTGGCTGTCGAAAAACATCAAACAAATGACAGCTCACAATCGTCGCATCTAACGTAGGTGTATAACAGGGGTTTGGTCTTCTAAGGTCAACGTCGCCAAACTCTTCAAGTCTTGTTCATGCCTCCAATGGCTTCTTCCAATCATGCTTGTCCTTCTCAAGTTCTTTTGCTAGATCATCTCTGTTGACGTGAAATCTCTCGTGACATCCTGTAATATTCTGGAGTTGCATTTCAAACTTCTAGGTTTCAACATCCTTGGCATGAACCATGGTCCTACTATCCTTCAGTTCCTGACGAATCTCCTATATCTCAAGGTTTTACTTCTCTAGCTTGGCTGCTTTCAACTTCAGGTCTTAAGTTCTTCACGAAATGCTTCCTTGTCTAATACGACTTCCTGGAGCTCCATTTTAAACTTCTTGATGTACTACTCCAGATCCTGGTGATACACCGGCTAAGGTTAAAACTTCATCTTACTAATAGGTGCTCCATCAGCCTTCTTCCATCAAATCCATTCTGATGACATGCATCCTTAACTCAGCACGGTGACAATAGCATCAGCGCGAGATAACTTCTTGGATAGCTGTGTTTCTGCTCTAGTCATTTCCATGAGCTATCATTCCATAGTTGATATCTCCTACCTTAGGGTTTTCTCGACAAAACTTTGAGTTCTCACGCTCCTTGTTTCAGTCTTTCTCCGATACACCTTGATCTCGGGTATTGACAACTTCCATAGTCTGCCAAGTTCCCTAAGGGTAGCCTTCCTAGGTCATACTCAATCTGGAAATTCTACAGAGCCTTCAATTCTCCTAGTCTTCGGAGTCTTCAACCGTTGTAGTTTCCATTATTCAGATGCACGGAAAATACTCTTCATTCCGTAGTGGTCGTAGTTGTCCGATATCTTGTACTTCTTGGAGTGGTCTCATCAGTGGAATCTTCGAGTGGTCAAAAAGGGAAAAGGGGTATGGTCTCACTAAAGGGAATTTTTGAATAAGCTCAGAAGAGAAGAGAGGTAAAAGATCCTTTTGAAAGGGAAAGTTGTAGAGAAAATCTTTCCTATGGGCTTGCCAGTTTCTAGGGTCATGTCCTACAGCCAATAGAAGCTCTGATACCATCTTGTAGCGACCCGACCCGAATGGATCAAGTCTCTGTGCTTATGTGTCATCCCTGGATCAGTATGCTGACACACACAGTACTCGAAGGATTTATAACAGAGGTAAATCACATGTATAAAGTAACGTAAATACTATTACCTCAATCCAAAATAGCGGAAGCAACAAGGTTGTGGATTCCCATCAACACCAACGGCAAAGTTGAGTGTAGAAATCGTAACCCTAACGTATTACTTACTCGTCGTAAGAAACCAGCAACATAAGACGTTGCAGCCCGAAACGGGTCAGTACATTGAATGTACTGGCAAATTCACACCATAGAGAAAATGATGAACAATGGCTATCACTATATGCATATATGGCTGGTGGAAAAGCTCTATGGTTATAAGGTTTTTGCGTAAAGCCAATTTTTCCCTGCTGCAAAGGAATAAATTTATTTAACTATCAAGGTGGTTGTGAAACATTGAGAATGGTTGACAGCATTCTCAATCCCAATTAAAAGTAATTAAAACCCAACAACATTAATTAGAAGTAACATGTTGAGATTCACAGGATATTCAAGTACTAGATACTCAAATTGTCCATAACCGGCGACACGGCTAATCATGATTAGTTTGTACACTCTGCAGAGGTTTGCGCACTTTTCCCCACAAGACTCGATCGCCTCCGTTTGGTTTCTCACACTACAGGGTGTTTGAGAAGACGGATGGCCGAGACATAGTCTTTCAGAAGAGCTAGCACCTTACGATGGAGTAGACCGTACCACCTACATCCCCTACATCTGCTAGTCTACCCCTATAAGAGTTTGCATGACTTAGTCAACTATGCCAGAGCCCATAATGGCTTGTGGTTGCACACGTAAGTATTTAGCATGAAAGATCTTATGATCCCTTTGAGCCTGGGTGGCGGTCCGAAAAAAACAGGCAAGTCCTGATAGACATCAGGTGCCTCAATCCACTCAGATGTGTGTTTAAGTTGCCACCTTAGATAAACCATTAAAATTATCAACTCACATCTGTCATGGATATCACTCACCCAATCCACGCCTACTAGCATAGCATGGCATAATAAGCAAACATAGAAGTAACTCCCAAAGGTTTCATAATAATACAGGTAATAGGTACTACCTCATCTACTTCCCATCCCACAATTTAATTAGATCCTAATCATGCAATGTGAGAGGATTGATCTAATGCAATAAAACAGGGGTTGTCGAAAAGGTATGATCAAAGTGTGAACTTGCCTGCAATGTAGATGAAGATGATTCACATTTAAAACTCTTGATAGATCTACTCGTCACACTCCGGTCAATCTATCATAAGCAAACAATAGTAACCACACAATAAGTACTCATCTAATGCACAAGTAAAACTCGAACAAGCGAACGAACCAGATAGTTCAACTTAAGAACTCCGGTTGCAAAGAAAGAACGGACCGAACAAACAACGGAAAACAAACGGCGGAAGAAAACAACTCGGTTATAGCAAGTTGAAACTAGGTCAAATTTTACCGTAGCAAAAACTTGTTCAAGTTGATTAGACGGAACGGCGGTTTCGAGACGAAACTCCAGGCGCTTGAATCACCTGATTCCGATAAACGGGCGAGAAGATAACCTAGAACGAAGATCGGATCCTGAGATCGCGATCGCGAAATAAATCCGACGAAAAGAAGGAGACGAACGGTTAAACGAACGGGCGTCGTTAACCGGGAATAATCGGTGATCACGTTCGTTGAGACGAACGGTCCGAAAGAAGAACGAAAACCGATCTAGGGTTTTCGGAAAAGAAACCGAAAAAGAAAACGGAAAACCGATCTAGCGTTTTCGGAGAAAACCGAAAAGAAAAACCGATCTAGAAAACTGGAACGGTTTAGAGAAGAACCGGAAACAAAACGAATCGGAAGAGAAGAAAAGAATCGGAACGGTTTATCAGAAAAACCGAACCGAGGGAAAAGAAAAAGAGAGGCGCGGCTACCTCGACGAGGTTCCGGCGAGACGGCTCCGGCGAACGGCGGCGTTGGGCAGCGGCGGCGATGCACAAGGGCGGCGGCATGGGTGAGGGGTGGCGGCGGCGGTGGTGAGG
>NC_041384.1:38189427-38221655 GCF_002162155.2 Triticum dicoccoides | reverse complement strand
GATGCACAAGGGCGGCGGCGGTGAGGGGCGGCGTGGCTATAGGCGCGGGGTGAGGCGCGGCTTTGGGGAGGAAAGGTGCTTGGGGTTTGATTTGATGTGTTGGAGGGGGTGTGGGGGTATTTATATAGGTGAGGGGAGAGGAGACTTGGGGTAGGGGACAAGAAATAGACTAGGAATAGGAATCCTAAAAGAAAAAGGAAAACGGAACAAAGGAAAAGGGAGGGGCTAACCGACCTAAGTCCCGCTGGGACTCAGCCAGGGCGACGGCGGCCTGGGCGCTGGCTGCCTGCGCTGGCACGCGCGCAGGGTGATGGCCTGGCGCGCAGGAGGCTGGGGTGGCCGGCTGGCTGGGCCTTTGGCCCGGCTGGCCTGGCGGGATTCCTTCTTTTTTTTAACTGGTTCCGCGCGCAGAAAAAGAACAAAAGGAGAACTAAACGAACTCCGAAAAATCTAAAGTAAATTTTCCCCGACTCCTAAAAATGAGCCGAACAAAATAAACTTTTCTCCGGGCCTAAAATGCAATTTCTGAAAACGCGCATTTTTCCCTATCCAAATAAAATGCAAATAAACTCCGGCAAACAAAAATTTGATCTATTTATTAAATCTTCATTTTTCCTCAATTTTGGGAAAGTCATATTATTCCCTCTCTTATATTTTTGATATCGGAAAAATTATTGAAGATGAAATAAATAAATCAAATGATCCTCTTTTCAATTCGAGAAAACTCTCAAATATGAAAATAACGAAATCTCCAACTCTCTCCGAAGGTCCTTGAGTTGCGTGAAATTTCTAGGATCGACCAAAATGCAAGAAAATAAGATATGCATGATGATCTAATGTATAACATTCCAAATTGAAAATTTGGGATGTTACAGTAAGTTGCATGTCATATATTATTACTCTAACATTTGGTCAAAGTTAGCCTCGACAAACGCATTAGACCATGTATGCTTTGTGTAAGTTGCATGTCATATATTATTACTCTAACATTTGTGTAAGTTGCATGTCATATATTATTACTCTAACATTTGGTCAAAGTAGTATAGTGGAAGTGGATCCTCTGACATAGGTATCCCTGCCTTACCCTCCCTTTCGGTCACTTACTGGCGGACCCCATGCTTGCTAGGACCTGCATGTCAGTTACTCAATGGGTTCGGACACGTCAGGGGATCCTCATCCATAGTATACTCCCTCTGTTTTTATTTACTCCGCATAAAACAGAGGGAGTGGTGGTATAATAAATGACGCGGGCGGGGGAGGGGGAGGGACGTTGGTTTGCTCTCAACTGCGGTCCCACAAGCGAGCGAAAATGCAAGACGATGCACGTCCCATTCGGTGAGTGACGTGGAGGGTCCAGCATGCTGGGCTGCAACACGAACGTGACAAGAGAGACGTACAGTCAAAACCGATTGACCGGTCGTCACCTGAACCACTATTCACACCAGAACCTTCGCTGCTCGGCCTATGCCAGCCACTGCCCTAAAACCACACCAAATCTCCAGCCCATTCCCCCACCTTTCGATCCCCTAGCCCGCATCAAGCGTCCCCTAGTTCGCCGGAAAGCCATGGTGCGCCGCAAGATCACTTACTACAAGATGCTGACGCCGAAGCGCCGCACAGAAATCACGGCGGCGGTCGGCGCCATAGACCTCCGTTCCCAAGCTTGCTTTGCGGCGGGCTAATCCGTGAGTTCTCTAGAGCCAAGCTACGAGGAGGAGGAAGCCGATCCGATGTTCATGGTGGAGGTCGCGACGCAGAAGGCCCCCGATGGTTATGAGACGATGGACGTCGACTTCATGCCGGCGTTCGAGTCCCCCATGGTGCAGGCGGACCAGCGGTTCAACATGGCGATACTAAAGGAGGACCGGGAGGCAGAGGCTCAACTCGACGCGGAGCTCGCGCATGCCACTGCCATCGAGGCTCTCCTGCAAGCGGAACTGGATGTCGTGGATGTGAACCGGGCGGCGGGGGCTCAACTTGAGACGGAGCGCGCGGATGCCGCTGCCATTGAGGCCCTCCTGCAGGCGGAACCGGACGTCCTGGACTTGAACCGGGCGGCAGAGGCTCGACTTGATGCAGAGCACGCAGATGCCGCTCTCATCGATGCCCTCCTGCAGGCGGAACTGGACGTCCTGGACTTGAACCGGGCGGCGGAGGCTCGACTCGACGTGGAGCGCGCGGATGCCGCTGCCATCGAGGCCCTCCTGCAGGCGAAACCGGACGTCCTCGACTTGAACCGGGCTGTGCTCTTGTCCGTGCAGAGCGCCCGCACGCTCCGCTTGAACGAGTAGCTGGAGGCCGAGGACAACCACGGTGTGGAGACACACGTCGGCAGTGACGGCTGCTTCGCGCCAGCAGCCAAAGATGACGAGGCCGTCTCTTTCCGCGAGCAGTGATAGTTTTTCTTTATGTTGTTGTTTTCATGGATCTTTTGCTATGTAAAAACATATATTTGTTATGCAAGTCGCCTGACTTGGGTCAGTCTACCATTTCAGGCGGTTGGATGAATATCCTACGTCTCCTAACCCTTCTTTCCTTCTTCCTCACCTCTTCTTCTTCCCCAATAGACCACTGCACGGGCCGTACGGATACTCCCCAACATGCAGTTGGATAAACATACTCTATGAACAAAAATTATGTGTCAGCGATAGGATGGCTGAGTTTGCTTTGTTCACATGCGACAGCACGTGTCAGTGAGGGTGCGTTCCCTTGGTTGGGTTTGCGGCGTGCAGGAGCGACTATGTGAGGGTGCGGTGCGACCGCGGCGTGCAGGAGCGACCGTGTGAGGGTGTGGTGCGACCGCGACAGCCGTGCGCAAGTGTACCTCCTTCTCATTTTGAAAACTTTAGGCAAGCTTGGCAAAAATGTGTGGTGAAGTTTAGCAATGCAAGGCCTAGACCCAAACAGGATAAGTACGTACGTACTAGGAGTACTAGCGTTAAAAAAGAAAGGCGGGGTTTTCCTTCGCAGGATTTAGTCGATACAAATCCTCGTTTCACGTGTCAATTAATGCGTATTTTTTTCTCCAAAGACCAAAGAGCTAACCATCTCACTCATCATCGCTTGATTAATGCAGCGCCATGCAAACCAACCTTCTCACTTCCGCATGCATGCAGGGGAAATTAATGTCCTTGGTTGCTAACCCCATCAATTTTGCCTCGATTAGTGTTAGTGGCCCTTTGCAAATTGTAATTTTGATATACTGGCCTTGTGTACAAAAAAAATGGAGGTAGTAACTATATTTGACTTCCTTCCCCATTGCGGTGACGTCGACGATATCTCTTTTTGGGTGGTTTGGCGAAGTGCGTTCGACGGAGAACACCATTGAGGGAGACCACGGTAAGTCGTTCGCAAGTGCCGCCTGCAAGCCGAGACAACCGCCTTATTTGCATCCAGGAAGTTCTTTACTAGTACTACTAGGAGTACTAATGCGGTGAGATGGCTTCTCGAAGAAGACGATGGAGAAGCGGAGTCAGCAAAGAGTGAAATGATGGTTGCTTCGTCCGTGCTTTTGTGATTTGACGCCTCACTGCTTTGTGATTTGTGATAGAAGGGACAGGGGAGTAGACTGTGTGCTCTATACTGTACTACATGTGTCCAAGCATGGGAGAAAGAGGAGAGACATTGCATTTTTCTATTCCTTCAATCAATCAATCAGGGAGCTTCGGTTCCATCATTTTGGCTTTGGCAACACCATCCACAATGGTTCCCACGATGCCAAAAGCTATTTTCACATTTGGCTACACATTGTGGATGCCCTTCACCGTACCACTTGGTTTTGCTCCTGTGTGCTATCTATACAAATCTCTATTATATTGATCTAAAAAATTATAGAATCAAGATTAGTAAAAAGGAGGTGATTTTACCGCGCGGATAGCGGGGGAGGTTTCTTATTTGAGCAATGCTACATCCATGTAATGGTTTACGTAAAGTTACGAACTGATGTGATGTGGGACTATTTGATTGGATTAAAGGAGACGATTAGGCCCACCCCACCTGAAAATCGGGGGGGCATATATAGATTAGATGGAAAGTATACGTAGCAGCTACGTAGCCCTTTGTAAGTCTAGGATTAGGCTTCTTATTTTCGGAGGACGTTGTCCTGGCGGTTTGCTAACATGCGGTCCCACGTGTCAGTGCTTTACCAAGCCGATCCGTGTCCCACATGAGGCAATACATTGGCAGAAGCAACAAGTGGTTAAGTTGAAGAAGATGAGGGAGAAGCGGATTCAGCAACGAGTGAAATGATGGTTGCTTCATCCCTCCAACTTAACTGGGGGAAAGGTGCAGCTTTGTGATTTGACGCCTCATTGCTCATTACTACGCCGGTGCCATGACTGGGGTGCTTCTCCCCGGCTGCTCTGCACTGTATTCCGATATGGCACGTGGACCCGGTAGCTTGATGTCCCACATGTCGGCGAAAGGGACTAGAAGATTTATGAAAGTGAGCGCTCCACTCTTACGACGGAGGAGTAGACGACACGACGGCCCAGTGAACTGTCACTTGTACTGTACAGTATCATAGTTTTGCTGCTTCGCACGATCCATCGATACAAACCCGATTGAACAGGAAAGGGTGGGATTTTTCCCGCGCAATAGATGATACTGGCCATACATTTCAAAGGCAATTTTAATGTATGCAAACTGAATAATTATAAGTAACAATATGATATCTAGTAAAACTAAAAACACATATGATTTATTGTGTTAGAGTGTAGTAGTAGTGCTGTATTGCATAGTTGTTAGTTGTAACATGCGAGAACGTGTAGAGATGTAGTTTTGGAGGTCCTACAGAGAGAAAAGCGTAATACGGTCACCAAACTTCAGAATAAGCTCATTACGGTCACTATATACGTTTTGCGGTGATTATACGGTCACTTGCTCACAGTTCAGCATCGTATTGCACTCTCTTGACCGGCCAAATAGTCTGCGTGGCGCCATGTTGACTAGTTAAATTGACCACGTTCCTTGTGGGTCCCACCTGTCAGTTCGCATAGGCAAAAGGTCAGATAAACACAAATTTATGCAGGCGCGACAAGGCTGCAACCCATGCGCGGGAATCACCTGGTTGTGTATGTGTCTGTTAGGGCCTTATGTGTGCGCATGCACCTATAGGTTGAGCACTTGAGCGTGAGAGTGTGTGTTGGTCGTGTGGTGTACTGGTGTGTGCATGCATGCGTGCTTGTGTGCGTGTGAGTGTTGCGTGCGTGCGTGTGAGTGTTGCGCGCGTGCGTGGCTGCGTGTATACATGTGAGTGTTGCATGCGTGCGTGGGTGCATGTGTTTGTGTGAGTGTTGCGTGGATGCAGTTCATGTGCATGCGTGCGTGTGTGTATAATCACCACACCAGCTCCTGTGTGTTAAAACAGACGGCTCACCATACCAATACAAGGCCACCTTGTCTGCTGTGCCCGCGGTCATGACTTCGAACCACCGTCCAAATATTTTTTTGTCGTTTGTTTTCATTCTTACTAGCAAGATGTCCGTGCGTTGCACGTAACATCAAGATGCATTTGTATGACTTGTTTATCTTGTGAGACAAAAGGATGAACGAGGGAAGGCCTTATTTGCAAATGTGGAGAGGTGTGTGGGTACCTTTTTGCAAAATTGCCATAGTTTTTTCCTATCCGTCAGATATAAATCGGACAACCTATATTGCAGGATGGCAGGCACACCATCATCACCAACTCTATTTTTTATAAGAGTGTATTTTATGTATTTTATAAGAGTGTAGATGTAGAGTAGATACAAGTCGACAGGTGCGCACGATGGTAGTGAGATAATGTGATGCAACACTAAAGGTGCCACGTGGAGCGTTTAAGTGGTCAACTAGTCATGTCATGAGCAAATACAGAGTTGTACGGTGAGCCCGTGACTATATAGTAACCACCAAACGTAAATGGTGACCGTAATGAGTGGATTCTGAAGTCCAATGTACGTATCGTGCTTACTTTTAGAGGACCTGGAGAGAAAGATGAAACATGTGTGAATTTTCTGGGGGCTTACTTTTAGAGGACCTGGAGATAGTTTTGTGTGCATACGTGAAAGGGGCGTACAGGGGGGGGTATGCGATGGAGAGATAGAGATGCTCTTCGTTTATCTTTATTATGACTAACTTTGTATATAGTATAAAAACATACAAATTCACAGTGCGGAATAAATATCATTGTGGGCACCATGCAATGCAAATTAGCGTTCGTACTCCTCCATATAACTATGTAATGTTGTATATATGTAGAAACTCTAAAATAATTTTTTGGCCACACTTTATTCAAAAGGAATGTTGTATGCGAAATAAACGTGAAGAGAGGGCTTTTTAGATCAATGGGGTACGTGATGTAACATGTGTGAATGTGTAGTTGATGCATTTGGCGGGGCCTAGAGAGGTATGTGTGTGTATTACGTATTTGAGAGAGGCATGGTAAGAGGGGCCGACGGGGGGGTGTGGGAGAGATAGCACGAGAAATGAGAGTGGTCTAGAGAGAGAGAGACGAATATGACGTCACGACAAGAGATTCCATTCCCTTGAGTGTGTATATGCAAGGGGGGAGGGAATAGAGGCACCAGGAGAAATTTTCTGTGTGTGTGGTGTTTGTGTTGGTATGTGTGGGTGTGAGAAGATAATGAGACATGGGGGCAGAGGGTGTGTCACCGCGTGAGGTCCGGTGGGTCGAGGTGAGGCCCTTCGTTCGGTTCCGTCCCGCGCCACATTGGTCGGCCCGTGACGCATTTAGGAAGACCCATGGATGACTAGTCGTACAAGACAAAGATAGCAGAATTGTGAAGGACTCTGTGTCCACTGACAAAGCCGGCTAGGATTTTTAACCCTAGGTTCTCGGACTAAGGTAACCCCTTTATCTCTGATATTACTATTCATCCAACCTAACTTTAAGGGGCATCCTACAGAATGCTCTGCTAGAATCATACTCGTCGATTTGGAAGAGAGGTGTGAGACAATGCGTGAGAGACAGGCGTAAAGATGATGTTCGTACATGAGACACGTAGGCAGGTCCATGTATATAGAAAGGGTCGATGAGGATTGTGCGTGTGTATGTTTGCGAGAGGAAGAGTGATTGTGATAAAGGTTAGTGAAAATAGTTGTAAATGGTTACGAGAGGGAGGGAGGGTTATATCTAGAGCATGTGTGCGAGAAAGACACCTCGGGAGAGAGTGTGTGAGCATGTGTGAGAGACCACCGATGGAGAGTGAAACTACACGTAAAAGACTGCTCTACACATTGCTTAAAGATATAAATTGTATCCAAATATTAGGATGGGATCATGATATTTGCAATTCGCGTAAGGAGCGGTCATTGATCCATCAGACATCTAGATTCTATCGAATTTGAGCATGTCTATGTTATTATTCGACACAATTGATCCACATAGTCAGTATTTTGAACTCCAGACAATGCATCGCTTTAGCAATCGAATATAAACGTGAGTATACACTACTAGGGAAAACCTTATACACAGAAATTTAGCAACAGCGCGGGTCAAAAAAGGGCGCTAGTGCTAGATAGAAGTAGCGGTTCAGAATAAACCGCGCTGCAGATACGATTGTAGCAGTAGCGCATGTGGCCGTAAAAGCGCTACTCCTAATATTCCCATTGGTGGGACGATGGGCTACGCATAGCAGTAGCGGGCTTGCAGGAAGCGCGCTACCACTAGGGCATGAGTAGCAGCGCGTTTCCCAGTAAGAGCACTACTGCTAATGGAAATAAAATAAAACGAAAAACAAATAGAAAAGTAAATGAAAATGAAAGAAACTGAAAAAGGAGAAAGAAAAAAATAAAATGTAAAGAAAAATAAATGAAAAAGCGAAAAAACAGAGAAAGGCATAGCTGTAGCATGTGTTAGTAAGAGGCGCTATAACTAACGTAGCTGCAACGCATTTCCAGGACCCCCGCTATAGAAACAGAAAAGGAAATAATAAAGGGAGAAAATTACATAGGTATAGCAGTAGTGCATTTTGAAAAAAGCGCTATAGCTACCTTAGCTATAGCGCGTTTTGCGAAACGCGCTACCGCTAGTTTTAACTTAACGAAAAAGTCGTTTCCCCCCGGCTACCACTTGCCCCCCCCCCCAAATCTCTCGACCCACCCCACCGCCATCTCCCCGATTCGCCGTCGCCCCACTTCGCCGCCGTCTCCTACCGACGTCGACGCCCCCAGAGCCACCAGAGTCGTGCGTCGTCGACGCCACCGGAGCCGTGCGGCCTCATCAACGTCACCGGAGCCGCCGTCGACGCCACCCGATCCTCCCTCGCCACAAGTGCCTCCGTCGCCGTCGCCGTCACCGGAGACGCCCCTGCCTCCCTCGCCACCACTGCCTCCCTCGCCACCACCGGAGCCATCCTCTGTAAGCCCCCACCCCTCCTCTCTCTCTCATGCATAGGTTAGCTAGTTTAATTATGTTAATTATCTAGGTTAGGGAAAAAATTTAGTTAGGGCTTTGACAGAGAAGTAGTTAGGTTAATTAGTTTAATTAGGTTAATTATCTAGGTTAGTGCAAAAATTTAGTTAGGTCTTTGATAGAGAACTAGTCAGGTTAACTAGTTTAATTACGTTGGTTATCTAGGTTACTTAGGCAAGTTTTATTTTAAATATGATCCCTTCCTAGACTTTTATTGTTGATTATATCTTTTCATTGACGTGGTCATGTTGTTTGTGCCCAAGTGGCTTTGTTGTTTCAATGAACCTGAGTGGCCTATATATGTTTTGCCGGAATGTTGATTCATTTCCGTTCCGGCAAATTTCAGGTTCTTGATTTGTCCACTTTTTAGCAAAGGTCATGCCGAATTTTTCCGTGAATTTCGGCATGACTTGTGCTACAAACTAGGACATATCGAGTGCCCGGGATTTGCCGCACCAGGAAGGAGTCAACATTCCTGCAAAACAATAGGCCTTTTTTATGTCATTATTCATTTTATTAGGTCTAGAATTAATTGACTAGATTTAATCATAGGAAACATGGTTAGCAACGATGAAGGACAGGGTGCTGGTGATTGCGACGACATCTACCGGGCGGCAGACGAATTTTTTTAGCCTTGCCGACGATCAACCGATGTTGTTGCTGGGCTCACCGGTGGCATCGGGGACTAAGACCGACACGCAGACCGGTGCTGAGACTGAGACCGGCGCTGACACTGAGACCGGCGCTGCCTCGGGGAATGGAGCTGGTGTAGAACCGAAAGCAAAGAGGCAACGGCTTGCTAACAAACTCAGGACTACTAGACTGGTGGTCACGGAGGTGGACAACGGCAATTTTGAGCCAACGGTGCCCAAGGAAGGGCGCTTGTGCTACGGCAATCAAATAGGCTGCATCGTACGGACAACCGCCACCATCAATGATGAGAAACTACATAAGATAGAAAATATGATGAGCTCCCTCCTAAAGAAGTTTCACCGGATATTCTTGTTCCTGGGCCGGAATGAGAAGGATTATGAAGATCCAGATGAGGACCCGACAATGAAGAAGATAAACAAACATGCCATGACCAAGTTTAGCGACGCGTTGCCCGCCTGGAAAAATCGAGTGAAAGCAAAGATCATCGACAAGAAGGAACCTGATACGTCTGCAACGTATCTATAATTTTTGATTGCTCCATGCTATATTATCTACTATTTTGGGTAATATTGGGCTTTATTATCCACTTTTATATTATTTTTGGGACTAACCTATTAACCGAAGGGCCACCCCAGATTTACTGTTTTATGCCTATTTCAGTGTTCCGAGGAAAAGGAATATCAGACGGAGTCAAAACGGAACGAAATCAACTAGAGAAGTTATTTTTGGAAGGAAACCTACCGGATAGACTTGGACTCTATGTCAGAAGATGAAGCAGGAGCTCACGAGGGTAGGTTGCACGCCCCCTACCTCGTGGCCCCCCCTTCGGTCCACCGACGTACTCCTTTCACCCATATATACCTACGTATCATAAAACTTTCAGAAACGAGATTAGATCGGGAGTTCCACCGCTGCAAGCCTCTGTAGCCACCAAAAACCTCTCGGGACCCTGTTCTGGCACCCTGCCGGAGGGGGGGAACCCTCACCGATGGCCATCTTCATCATCCCGGCGCTCTCCATGACGAGAAGGGAGTAGTTCACCCTCGGGGCTCAGGGTATGTATCGGTAGCTATGTGTTTGATCTCTCTCTCTCTCGTGTTCTTGATTTGGCACGATCTTGATGTATCGCGAGCTTTGCTATTATAGTTGGATCTTATGTTTCTTCTCCCCCTCTTCTCTCTTGTAATGGATTGAGTTTCCCCTTTGAAGTTATTTTATCGGATTGAGTCTTTAAAGATTTGAGAACACTTGATGTATGTCTTGCCGTGCGTATCTGTGGTGACAATGGGATATCACGTGCCACTTGATGTATGTTTTGGTGATCAACTTGCGGGTTCCGCCCATGAACCTATGCATAGGGGTTGGCACACGTTTTCATCGTGATTCTCCGGTAGAAACTTTGGGGCACTCTTTGAGGTTCTATGTGTTGGTTTGAATAGATGAATTGAGATTGTGTGATGCATATCATATAATCATACCCACGGATACTTGAGGTGACAATGGAGTATCTAGGTGACATTAGGGTTTTGGTTGATTTGTGTCTTAAGGTGTTATTCTAGTACAAACTCTAGGGCTGTTTGTGACACTTATATGAATAGCCCAAAGGATTGATTGGAAAGAATAACTTTGAGGTCGTTTCGTACCCTACCATAATCTCTTCATTTGTTCTCCACTATTAGTGACTTTGGAGTGACTCTTTGTTGCATGTTGAGGGATAGTTATATGATCCAATTATGTTATTATTCTTGAGAGAACTTGCACTAGTGAAAGTATGAACCCTAGCTAGGCCTTGTTTCCTAGCATTGCAATACCGTTTACGCTCACTTTTACCGCTTGCTACCTTGTTGTTTTTATATTTTCAGTTTACAAAAACCTATATCTCCCATCCATATTACACTTGTATCACCATCTCTTCGCCGAACTAGTGCACCTATACAATTTACCATTGTATTGGGTGTGTTGGGGACACAAGAGACTCTTTGTTATTTCGTTGCAAAGTTGTTTGAGAGAGACCATCTTCATCCTACGCCTCCCACGGATTGATAAACCTTAGGTAATCCACTTGAGGGAAATTTTCTATTGTCCTACAAACCTCTGCACTTGGAGGCCCAACAACGTCTACAAGAAGAAGGTTGTGTAGTAGACATTAGAACCCTACTCCGAGATTGTAAAGGATAATCCAACAATCACGGAAGAGCAGTTTCAAATATTCAAGGAGGCTTGCGAGGCCGAAGCTGCCAAAAAAAGTCTAAGTACATGAAGGGGCTTCAAGAGAGGAACATTGGGAGCCACCACCTCGGAAGCCGTGGTTACGGCTGAAAGAGGTCCAAATGGGCAAAGGAGGACGCGGAAGCCGCAAGTCTGGGCATCCCAGACCCCTTGGCGGAGTTCACCGTCCCGTAGGAGCGTGACGTCCTTAGGGCCCGGCACCGTTGGGACCCAGTGAAGAAGGTTTACGAGACAAAAGCGGTCATTACGGAGTTCATGAGACTGCTGGTAATTTTAGTTTCTGATCAACTCGACTGCACACGTTTGTCATATTTGTAAACGATCCTTGTGCCTTTTGCAGAGAGAGCAGCACAAGATTGCGGCCGAAAGCGACTCGCCGTCTAAGGCATTGGCGAGGCCCAAGTGGGACACTCCATTCAACCGGGCCTTGAACATATTGAAACGACAACCGGTGGATACTCGACCGTCGTATGGACGTGTGCACGGTGTCGGAGACGGCGCCACGTGGAAGAAGTACTACTGTGAGACCACGGAGGAGAGAAAGGAAAGACAGAGGTTAACTGAAGAAAACATCGACAAGAAGGTTGAGATTGCGGTTGAGAAGAAATCATGTCAGACAGTCACAACAGCGGTAGCCGCTGCAAAACAGGTGGTTGTAGATTTGTCTACTTCCTTGGTTCCGGCCGTTTTCACTTGGACAAGGCAAAATCCATAAAAAAATGCAGAGGACTTTCCCCTTGCTGACTTCTTGGGAGCACCTGCTCCCGCCCCTGCTCCCGCACCGGCTCCCGGGCCTGCTCCCGCACCGGCTCCCGGGCCTGCTCCTGCACCGGACGTGCTCGGCGGTGCTTCGTCTTTGGCTGAGCTCGACACCCTCACGGTATCTGTCACACCGGCCCCCTTCAATATAAATGTATAATCTCCCGTTTTTGTTGCCTTTCAGATGTCTCACATCGCAGACTTTTCTTTCCAGGCCGACGAAACCCGTGCACCATATTGTACACCATCGGCGACCAGAAGGTGGACGTGGGGGAAGGCGACGATAATGGAGCCGAAGGAACCATTGTTCCACAGCCAGCTGATCCCCCCAAACATCTTCAAGGTTTCCGTGGCCAGTGTCAAACCGGGCCACGAGAATTTGCCTCCTCTAATACTAGTGGGGGATGACGACGAGACCCCGCGGCGGCTTGGTGATTGTTGCAATGGGTGGGTCCTGTTGTGGCCAAAGAGTCTGCTTCGTCTGGAGGCGGCCGGGAGCACACCCACGAGCATGCAGCCTCAGCAAGGTATGAACATCAACACCCCACCTACCTAATTAGCATCGGGTGTCGGGTTGGGTGATAGAGGACGGGGTAAGGAGGAGGCTCCATTAGTCGCTGATGATGTTGCCATGGATGAGGATGAGGATGACGATGGAGATGAACGGTATGTCTATACTGGCGCCTCCTCAGGGTTTGAGCGTCATGAGTCGGTGCCTGAATTGTCGTCTCAACGTAATATGGATGACCTTCCGGTAGTAAAGAAGTCTAGGAAGAGAGCGAGGAAAGGCAAAAAAGCTGATTCTATGATCCAGCCGCCTCAGCGGCCTCGGCTTCCGGACCGTATAGATATCCCCGATGCGGATAAATGGCATATCCCCAGTCAACCAATCCTACCTGCAACACCACTACGGGCCAGATTCGGCGATCTAAGGAGACTTCATGACGATGTGATGCGGGTAGAGAAAGGCCTGATCGCCTCGAAAGATCCAGGATACCCACTCTGCGTGGTTAACGTTTCGTGGTAAATGTCGTACGGCGACAGCTTCCCCGCGGATAAGTTCTTCCTTCGATTCCATTATATATTCAACATGTTTCACATGAAGAAGTTGGATTTTACGTTTGTCCGCCTTTATGCCTTGCACATGAACTACATCATCGGGGTTGAGCAGATATCTCATATCTGTGTCGCTGACCCGTACTACATGCACGAGGGCTTCTTGGGAGTCTGCGCAAAGCACCGTGAATACGCGAGGGATTACATCGTCAGTTTCATGCTCGCCAATAAGGACAAGGGGGCGATTCTCGTGCCTTATCATCCCGTGTAAGTTTTCCGTGTTGCTATCCTTCCTTCGATTTCAATCATCCATTTGCATGGTGAAGGCTAATTAATTTGAGGTGTACTTATTTTGCGCAGCGGTGGGCGCGCCGTCCTCATCATCCTCTACCCCCGATTCTCCCACGCTCTTTACTTGGACTCGTTGAAGAACATTCACAAAAAGGATTACACCCACATCAAGGATGTTCTCGATAGTGCTATGTTTTACTACCAAGCAAAGGGTGGAGAGGTCAGGGACAAGAAGAGAAGGGGCGGCAGGATCGCCTCCGGCCATAAGACCGACTTCTGCTGCATCCAGCAACCGAACGATTCTCTTAATGATGGATTCTATGTCCTACACCACATGCTGGATTACAGACGGGATCACCAGAACCTTCGCATGTCACCTAGGTACGGTGATGCCCATATTCTGCAATGGGCAAAGGACATAGGAGATATCGAGGATCATCGACTTCGAGCTGAGTTCTATAACATCCAGTGCGAACTTGCCCAAATCATCATGAAGGAGTTCGTCGGAAAAACAGGGATGTTCTACGGAGAAGGAAAAATGTCGCAGGAAGACGTCCGAACATGGATAGCCTCTCAGGTCTCGACATGAAGCCTTTCACTAAGCTCGACGACTATCTCCCTGACATGGATGGATGGCACGACATGGTGTAGTGATTGTCGATATATGACAATGTGACCGTTTAGTCCATACTTTCTGTATGACAAAACTTTGAGTTATGCACGGTGAAACTTTATTTGTGATGTAATTAAACCGTCCTCCTCCTCGACTAGCGAAAATCACTCTAGTTATGGCATTTTGGGTACGATGGACTTTGTTATTTATGCTTATGATATGTTGTTTCTATTTTTGCCAAGTCTGTCTCTTTTTGTTGCTCAACTATATATGTTGCATATCATCGACTCATGTGACGATGCAAGTGCATAGATCATAGATGGCGAAGAAGTGCTACGCCAGGAGTATATATACGACGAGTGGCCGGAGTGTCAGGCCCAGGTGTACCGGTTTCCGGTTTTCGAGCGATATGCAGTAGTTAGTTTAGGTTCACGCTAATGCGAGAGAGGGATACGAACTCATGTACTCAAAGTGATAGCTCTTCTCGCGTATATCATTGTTTAGATGGATGACGATGTATTTTCAAGTAATCGAGACTTGTATTGCTATTTTCGAGATGATGACGAGAGACCACTTTGTGTTGGAGGATGGTTATGATGATGCATGACATGATTTGATGAGACTAATTGTACGTATATGCTATGATTACATTTGTATGTGTATGATATGCTAAAGATTATTGTATAAAGCCTATTCAAATACAAAACAAATATGTAGGGAAAAAACTAATAAAACTAGTAGTAGCGAGGGGGAAAATTTTAGCAGTAGCGCCGCCTTACCAGTAGCGCCTCCTTGTAAAAAGCGCTGCAGATAATATCAGCAGCGCCCTTTCCTAAAGAGCGCTACCACTATTCATGTATAGCAGTAGCGTGGGACAACAGGCACTACTGCTATAATTTAGCTGTAGCGCCTTATTAGTAGCGCCGGCCCCCGCGCTACTGAGAGGCCTAAAACCCGCGCTGCTGCTAGGCTTTTCCCTAGTAGTGATAGTTCATGTTGTGTGTGTAAAGCACATTATACATACGAAAGTTACACAATGGAAATTATAAATAGCTACTACCTATGAACTAGCATACATTTGAATTCAACTTAAGGTGGTTTAAAAAAATCGAATTCAACATGAAGTCCATTCAATTATTTGAATTTAATATCATGGCATTTGTAAACCATACCTAAATTATGGGGGCACCAATCTTTGCTCTGATTTTGTACATAATAGCATATGTAGTCGTGTACAAAATAGATTCAAATTTAGCTCCTCCATTCCAAAATAATCGTAGTTATAGGATTTTCAAGTGTCAAAATTTCAAAAAGAAGCGGATAATTTAATGAGGTTTTCAAACATACAAGGTCAAATATAACGTTGTATATTTAGGTCAATCCTCATAGTTCAAGAGTACTCTAAACATGAATGCTTGTGTTTCAAAATTTCAAACAAAGCGCCAAAAGAGCCTCTACTCGCCGGAAACCGCGTGAGACCAATATTTGCTAGTACAAGGAAATTAATTTTCTAATAACTCCGACCCGTGAAACCTACCGGCCCGACGTCCGAAGGTCTAAACTGGGGTAGGTTTGTAGCTTCATCAAGACGCCATGCAACCACATCCGAAAAACATTCATACACAATGGCCGCCTAAGCACACATGCGCGCGGTTGAAATCGCTCCCGCCCACTATTTGGGACACCTTGGATTACCATCCTACCCCCGACCCGCAGTAGGTCCGAAATTTAAGAGGGGGGCAAAGTTTGTACTTTCCCCAAATTTCAAACAAGCACGTCCCATCTTCTGTTCAAAAAAGCCAAAAACAAGCGCGTCCTAGACCGAAACATGGTTCCCCCACCCGTCCGATTCCCCATTCGTACTCCGTGGGTGCCAAAACTACCTCTCCACCAGCCGTGAAACCTCGGCATCCTCCGTCCGCCACCCCATCCCACCCATCAACCGCCGCCCTCCTCCATCACGCCGGAGCCGATACCCCGACGTCGTCGTCCACCGCAACCTCACCGCAACGCCCTCCACGGCTAGTAGTTGAAGCCGAGGCCAAGCCGTCCATACCCGAGCCAGTTCAACCACGCCATCCTGCGCCTCACCGCTGCCGCTCCAACTTCGCCACCCTCCACCGCATCGGAGTTGTTCCTGCTATGCCGTCCTTCGCCGCCTGGGATCTGCTTCCCCTCCGCCGACATACGGCCACGGCAACACAGTCAACAATTTGTCCATGGGTTCGTCCAAGCCTGCACCTTCCAGAACATCAGTTTCCCCGGTAAAAAGAAGAAAATCGGCGCGACATGTGGAGAGAACATCGGTTTCCCCAGTAAAAAGAAGAAAATCGGCGCGACATGTGGAGGTGACCACACCGGCAACCGAAAAAGGTACTGCTCTTCCCTTATTCATGCAAATCTTACGTCTCTGCTTGCACAGTATTCATCCCACAGAAGACACTAGTTGACCGCTTCTTCTTGATACTAGATGTTCCTAGTAACTCGCGATGCACAAGGTTACTCCTCATATACTATTTCACCTTAGCTAGAGGTCCGTCGCCCCCCTGAATTTCAATTTCTAGCCAATTCATTCCCAATTAACGGAAGCATTCCCCGGCGTAACAGGAGCTAGTACACATATTACACCGGGCAAGCAGCGCCTTGGTGTTTATCTTAGGGGCGTGTGCGGCCTAGAGCTACTGGCGCCCGATCTGGAGGTCGGCCGGGATTAAAGGGATGGCCTGGGGGCGCTGCCAAGCACGGCGGTGGTGTGAGGTCGATGGGAGGGAGGGGCGGCGGAGGCAGGGGTCTGGGCCGGTGGTCGCTCGCGGTTCGAGAAAGATCGTCAACAGTGACTGGCGGGAGGTAGACGAAGGCCATCTGCCCATTCCTTATAGATCGAACGGTTCATTAAAAAATCGACTGACCTATTTATTTTCAGTCAACTGTTATCTTAGATATGACCACATGTGGTGGTGTGCTGGAGGAGTACCTGCATTTCCTGTGCTCATATATTACAAAATCATACGGAGTAGAATCTAATTTTGTTTGCCATGCAATGTTGTAGAGCTATCATATGTCTCCTGTCATTTATTTTTCAGCCACCTGCTATCTGCTACTTTTACAGTGCACTAGTTCTGCACACACTTCACCCTTACTCTCACTTTTGTGTTTTTATGCAAGGGTATTTCAGACTCTGCTGCCATGAGAGAAGCCAAAAAGAAAAGAGAGAAGTCGCTCCAACTTCGTATGTTGGTAGGCAAGACACGTTACAATGCTATAAAGGGTGAAGTGTCAGCAGATGGAGACGGGGAATGTAGCTCTGGAGTTGATGACCTCGCTCGCAATGAACCACCATCCCAGGTGCTTGCTTTAACTTCGCGGTGTCATATGTGGTTGCATGTTCCATATGGTGTCTAGCTTGTATTCAAAAGGCCGAAGTCGATAAGATAAGGAAAGATATTTTTTACATGAACCACCATCCCGTGAGCACCAGAAGACAAATAGCTAGTCAGGGCACTGGCCGAGCCAGTGACAAGCCCAGCAAAGATAGGCATCACCTGGAAGCCAACTAAAAAGCTGTGATGGTGGCGAAGCAGCCCTCCTCCCACCAGGCTCTCAGGTCCTAGATGATCATGCTCACCACTCCAGCCGGATGTCTAGCTTGTATTGCTTCCAATTTGGTTAAATTACATCTGCTTAGCTTACACATTATACCTTTGAATATGACATGCCTTTCTATTTTGGTACATACTAGTACATCTGTGTATTAACCATGTTCTTACATCAAACTAATGTTCTTGTGTATCCCTCATCAATCACTTATGACGAGCCAGACAGGCAAGGGGACTACTCCTCATTTAAAGAATGCAGCGTCAGCCTCCCGACATGATACTCAAGAAACAGAAATGCTAGATGAAGATAGTGAATGTAGCTCTGTAGTTGATTACAACATTTCACCTACACTAGCATCGCAGGTGCTTGCTCTAACTTGGCAGCGTGATATGTGGTTGCATGTTGCATATGGTGTCTAGATTGTAATTCTTCCAATCTGGTTAAACTGCATGTGCTAGTCTGCTTAGCTTATACATTATAACTGTTAATGTGACATGCCTTCCTGTATTTAGTACATAGTACATCTATCTATTAAGCATGTCCTTACATAAAACTATTTTTTTTGTATCCCGCATCAACCAACATGACGAGACACCTTTAGTATATGCAGTGTGATATTAGTTGCATCTTTCATATGATTTATAGCATGCGCTGCTTCTAATTTGTTGAAATTCCATTTATGATGGGATGCTTTTAACTTGGCAGAGTCATATTGGTTGCATCTTTCATGTGGTGTCTAGCTTGCATTGCTTCTTATTTGCTGGAATGGTTTCTGCTTAGTTTACACAAAGAGTTGTGAACATGTCATGCCGTCCTGTTTTTCGTACATATTCCATTCTGGTATCATGTGTATGCCTTACATCAAAGTAGTGATTGTCGGTATCATGCATGAATGAGTTCTGAAGAGAGAATTTTATTGCTTTTTCTTGTCGGTTTTACTTGACAATTCAAAATCAATAAAGCGGAAGGAAGTTAGCAAGGCAACGGATAAAGGTGCTCCTTCCGAACGGAGGGCCTCTACAGTTTCTACTCCTCCACACCCCCAAGATGATTTCCAAGACAACACATGCATAAACACTCAACAAAACTGTGTTTATGATGAGCACGTCTCCCCTAGTGCAGCATCACCGGTGCTCCCTCTAACTTGGCACTGTTATATGTGGTTGCATGTTATGTGTGATGTCTAGCTTGTATTGCTTCTAATTTTGTTGAATTCCATCTGCTTACTTTACACATTATACTTGAATAAGAGACGTGTTCCTGTTTCTAGAACATACAATATCTGTCTATCACACCATGTTCTTACATCAAATTACTACTGTTGTGTAACCTGCAACAATCACTTATTATAAGACACGTTTGACTTCGGAGTGTAATATAGGTTACATCTCACATTCTTTTCTAGCTTATACTACTAATTTGTTGAAATGGCACTTATGACGAGACAATTTTAACTTGGTAGAGTGATATTCATTGCATCTTTCATATGGTGTCTAGCTTTCATTGCTTCTAATTTGTTGAAATGCCTTCTCCTTAGTTTACACATCATAAGCTGTGAATATGCAATGGCACTAATGACGAGAGACCTCTAACATGGTAGTGTGATGTTGTTTGCATCTTGCATATGATTTATTTCTTGTACTGCTTCACATTTGTTTAAACGCCATTTATGATGAGACACTTTTAACTTGGCAGAGCGATATTTGTAGCATCTTTCATATGGTGTCTACCTTCCATTGCATTGCTTCTAATTTGGTGAAATGTCTTCTTCTTAGTTTACACATCATAGTTCTGGTTATCTCTTCCGTCCTGTTTTTCATACATATTACATCCTCCTATCATGTAGTTGTCTAACATCAACGTTCTGTTCATCTGCATCACGCATCAGTTTGTTCTGAAGAACTAAATTGTTATTCGTTTTTCTTGTCGGCTTGACTTAACATGGCACAGAGAAAGAGGAAGAAACACAGAATGGCAGGGAATGAGAAGCGGATGAATCCTGCAGATTCTACTGGTACTGATGGTGCAATATAAGGTCAAAGTCCAGCAGAAAATTCTACAAAAACAGCATCCCATGCTACACGAGTTGCAAAAAAAGACAAATGGAAACAAATAGCTGCCACCAAACAAGCAGAGACAGCCCTAGTTCTTGCAACACCTACCATAGTACTACCACCTGCACGACGTACTCGTGCGTCAACTGAGCTAGCAGCACGTTCCCAAGCTCCGTTGCCACCTGTTACTACCACCTATAATTTTTGATTGCTCCATGCTATATTATCTATTGTTTTGGACTATATTGGGCTTTACTTTCCACTTTTATATTATTTTTGGGACTAACCTATTAACCGGAGGCCCGGCCCAGAATTGTTGTTTTTTGCCTATTTCAGTGTTTCGAAGAAACGGAATATCAAACGGAGTCCAAACGGAATGAAACCTTCGGGAAGGTGATTTTCTCAACGAATATGACCCAGGAGACTTGGACCCTACGCCAAGGAAGCTTCGAGGTGGGCACGAGGTAGGGGGCGTGCCCTACCCCCCCCCCCCACCCCAGGCGCGCCCCCACCCTCGTGGGCCCACCGAAGCTCCACCGACGTACTTCTTCCTCCTATATATACCTACGTACCCCCAAACGATCATATATGGAGCCAAAACCTAATTCCACCGCCTCAACTTTCTGTATCCACGAGATCCCATCTTGGGGCCTGTTCCGGAGCTCCGTCGAAGAGGGCCGTCATCATGGAGGGCTTCTACATCATCATAGCCTCTCCGATGAAGTGTGAGTAGTTTACCTCAGACCTTCGGGTCCATAGTTAGTAGCTAGATGGCTTCTTCTCACTTTTTGGATCTCAATACAATGTTCTCCCCCTCTCTTCTGGAGATCTATTCGATGTAATCTTCTTTTTGCGGTGAGTTTGTTGAGACCGATGAATTGTGGGTTTATGATCAAGTCTATCTATGAATAATATTTGAATCTTCTATGAATTCTTTTATGTATGATTGGTTATCTTTGCAAGTCTCTTCGAATTATCAGTTTGGTTTGGCCTACTAGATTGGTTTTTCTTGCCATGAGAGAAGTGCTTAGCTTTGGGTTCGATCTTGCGGTGTCCTTTCCCAGTGACAGAAGGGGCAGCAAGGCACATATTGCATCGTTGCCATCGAGGATAACAAGATGGGATTTATTTCATATTGCATGAATTTATCTCTCTACATCATGTCATCTTGCTTAAGGCGTTACTCTGTTTCTAACTTAATACCCTAGATGCATGCTGGATAGCGGTCGATGAGTGGATTAATAGTAGTAGATGCAGGCAGGAGTCGATCTACTTGTCTCGAATACATGATCATACCTAGATATTCTCATAACTATGCTCAATTCTGTCAATTGCTCAACAGTAATTTGTTCACCCACCATAGAATACTTATGCTCTTGAGAGAAGCCACTAGTGAAACCTATGGCCCCCGGGTCTATTCTCATCATATCAATCTCTACCACTTTAATCTTGCTTTGCTTTTTTACTTTGCCTTTTACTTTTTGCTTTTCTTCTCTATATCAAAAATAACAAAAATAGTATCTATCATCACTATCAGATCTCACTCTCGTAAGTGACCGTGAAGGGATTGACACCCCCTAATCGCGTTGGTTGCGAGGATCTATTGCTTTTGTGTAGGTACGAGGGACTTGCGCGTGGCCTCCTACTGGATTGATACTGTGGTTCTCAAAAACTGAGGGAAATACTTACGCTACTCTACTGCATCATCCTCTCCTCTTCGGGAAAATCCAACGCAAGCTCAATAGGTAGCAAGAAGAATTTCTGGCGCCGTTGCCAGGGAGTCTACGCAAAAAGTCAACATACCAAGTACCCATCACAATCCCTATCTCCCGCATTACATTAGTTGCCATTCGCCTCTCTTTTTCCTCTCCCCCACTTCATCCTTGCCGTTTTATTCGCCCTCTCTCTCCAAATCTCCTTCTCTTTTTTCCGTTTGCCTTTTTCTCTCCTGCCTTTTGTTTGCTCGTGTGTTGGATTGCTTATTTGCCGCGACGGCTCAAGATACTACCAAATTATGTGACTTCACCAATACCAACAATAATGATTTCCTTAGCACTCCGATTTCTCCTCTTTCCAATACTGAATCTTGTGAAATCAATACTGCTTTATTGAATCTTGTTATGAAAGATCAATTCGCTGGCCTTCCTAGTGAAGATGCCGCTACTCATCTGAATAGCTTTGTTGATTTACGTGATATGCAAAAGAAAAAAGACGTTGATAATGACGTTGTTAAATTGAAGCTATTTCCTTTTTCGCTTAGAGATCGTGCTAAAGCTTGGTTTTTGTCTAAAAATAGTATTGATTCTTGGAACAAGTCCAAAGATGCTTTTATCTCTAAGTATTTTCCTCCGGCTAAGATCATCTCTCTTAGAAACGACATTATGAATTTTAAGCAACTTGATCATGAACATGTTGCACAAGCTTGGGAGAGAATGAAATTAATGATACGTAATTGCCCTACTCATGGTTTGAATTTGTAGATGATTATACAAATTTTTTATGCCGGATTGAATTTTGCCTCTAGAAATCTTTTAGATTCAGCCGCGGGAGGCACTTTTATGGAAATCACTTTAGGAGATGCTATTAAACTCCTAGATAATATTATGGTTAATTATTCTCAATGGCATACTGAAAGACCTTCTAATAAAAAAGTGCATGCGATAGAAGAAATTAATGTTTTGAATGGAAAGATGGATGAACTTATGAAATTATTTGCTACTAAGAGTGTTTCTTCTGATCCTAATGATATGCCTTTGTCTACTTTGATTGAGAATAATAATGAGAATCTATGGATGTGAATTTTGTTGGTAGGAATAATTTTGGTAACAACGCATATAGAGGGAATTTTAATCCTAGGCCTTATCCTAGTAATCCTTCTAATAATTATGGAAATTCCTACAACAACTCTTATGGAAATTTTAATAAGATGCCCTCTGAATTTGAGAGTAGTGTTAAAGAGTTTATGAATTCACAAAAGAATTTTAATGCTTTGCTTGAAGAGAAATTGCTTAAAGTTGATGATTTGGCTAGGAACGTTGATAGAATTTCTCTTGAGGTTGATTCTTTAAAGCTTAGATCTATTCCTCCTAAGCATGATATCAATGAGTCTCTCAAAGCTATGAGAATTTCCATTGATGAGTGCAAGGAAATAACCGCTAGGATGCGTGCTACGAAAGATGCCTTTATTAAAGTGTGTTCTTCCAATTCCTATGAAAATCAAGATGAAGATCTAAAAGTTATTGATGTGTCCCCTATCAAATCTTTGTTTTGCAATATGAATCTTTATGATCTGAATATGATCTTCCTTTACCTAGAAGGCGTTCAAAAAATTCGGAGTATTTAGATCTTTATGATGAAATTAATGAAAGTGGGCTTGAAAGAAATAAAACCCTAGATGTTGCTAAACCCACTATATTGGATTTCAAGGAATTTAATTATGAAAGTTGCTCTTTAATTGATTGTATTTCCTTGTTGCAATCCGAGCTAAATTCTCCTCATGCTTATAGTCAAAAGAAAGCCTTTACCGAACATATTGTTGATGCCTTGATGCAATCTTATGAAGAAAAACTTGAGTTGAAAGTCTCTATCCCTAGAAAACTCTATGATGAGTGGGAACCTACTATTAAAATTATAATTAAAGATCATGAGTTTTATGCTTTGTGTGATTTGGGTGCTAGTGTCTCCACTATCCCCAAAACTTTGTGTGATTTGCTAGATTTCCGTGATTTTGATGAGTGCTCTCTAAACTTGCATCTTGAGGATTCCACTATTAAGAAACCTATGGGAAGGATTAATGATGGTCTTATTTTTGCAAATAGGAATTATGTGCCCATAGATTTCATCGTTCTTGATATAGATTGCAATCCTTCTTGCCCTATTATTCTTGGTAGACCTTTCCTTAGAACGGTTGGTGCGATTATTGATCTGAAGGAAGGGAATATTAGATTTCAATTTCCATTAAAAAAGGGCATAGAACACTTTCCTAGAAAGAAAATAAAATTGCCATATGAGACTATCATGAGAGCCACTTATGGATTGCCTACCAAAGATGGCAATACCTAGATCTATCCTCGCTTTTATGCTTAGCTAGGGGCGTTAAACGATAGCGCTTGTTGGGAGGAAACCCAATTTTATTTTTAGTTTTTTGTGTTTTTATTATGTTAGGGAATAAATAACCCATCTACCTTATGTTTGGATGTGGTTTTGTGTTTTAATTAGTGTTTGTGCCAAGTTAGACCTGTTGGATCTTCTTGGATGATAGTTATTTGATCTTGCTGTAATTTCCAGAAACTTTGCGCTCAGTGCCCAAATTATTAAAAATCACCAGAACGTTATAAAATACTGATTCCAATTGCTTCTGATCAATACAAAAATTGTATAGGTCCTCTAAGTTTGGTAAAAAATTTGGAGTTCCAGAAGTTTGCGTTAGTTACAGATTACTACAGACTGTTATGTTTTTGACAGATTCTGTTTTTCGCGTGTTGTTTGCTTGTTTTGATGAATCTATGGCTAGTAAAATAGTTTATAATCCATAGAGAAGTTGGAATACAGTAGGTTTAACACCAATATAAATAAAGAATGAGTTCATTACAGTACCTTGAAGTGGTCTTTTGTTTTCTTTATCTAACGGAGCTCACGAGATTTCTGTTGAGTTTTGTGTTGTGAAGTTTTCAGGTTTTGGGTGAATTCTTTTGATGGATTATGGAACAAGGAGTGGAAAGAGCCTAATCTTGGGGATTCCCATGGCACCCCCAAGATAATCCAAGGACACCAAAAAGTCAAAGCTTGGGATGCCCCGGAAGGCATCCCCTCTTTCGTCTACTTCCATCGGTAATTTACTTGGAGCTATATTTTTATTCACCACATGATATGTGTTTTTCTTGGAGCGTCTTGTATTATTTGTGTCTTTGTTTTTTAGTGTGACACAATCATCCTTGCTGTACAAACCTTTTGAGAGAGCCATACATGAATTGGAATTTGATAGAATACTCTATGTGCTTCACTTATATCTTTTGACCTATGTAGTTTTGCTCTATGTGCTTCACTTATATCTTTCGAGCGTTATAATTTTGCTCTATGTTCTTCACTTAGATCTTTTAGAGCATGGTGGTGGTTTGTTTTAAAGAAACTATTGATCTCTCATGCTTCACTTAGATTATTTTGAGAGTCTTAATAGCATGGTAATTTGCTTAATAATAATATGCTTGGTATTCAAGATTTGTGAAACTTCTTTTTAGTGCGTTGAATACTAAGAAAGGATTGATGCATGATAATTGTTTTGAGATATGAAGATGGTGATATTAGAGTCATGCTAGTTTAGTAGTTGTGAATTTGAAAAATTCTTGTGTTAAAGTTTGTGATTCCCATAGCATGCACGTATGGTGAACCGTTATGTGATGAAGTCGGAGCATGATTATTTTATTGATTGTCTTCCTTATGAGTGGCGGTCGGGGACGAGTGATGGTCTTTTCCTACCAATCTATCCCCCTAGGAGCATGCGCGTAATACTTTGCTTTGATAACTTCTAGATTTTTGCAATAAGTATATGAGTTCTTTATGACTAATGTTGAGTCCATGGATTATACGCACTTTTTACCATCCTTCCACCATTGCTAGCCTCTCTAATACCGCACACTTTTTGCCGGTATCATACACCCACCATATACCTTCCTCAAAACAGCCACCATACCTACCTATCATGGCATTTCCATAGCCATTCCGAGATATATTTCCATGCAACTTTCCACCGTTCCATTTATTATGACACGCTCCATCATTGTCATATTGCTAGCATGATCATGTAGTTCACATTGTATTTGTGGCAAAGCCACCGTTCATAATTCTTTCATACATGTCACTCATGAATCATTGCATATCCCGGTACACCGCCTGAGGCATTCATATAGAGTCATATTTGTTCTAAGTATCGAGTTGTAATTGTTGAGTTGTAAGAAAAATAAAAGTGTGATGATCTTCAATTTTTAGAGCATTGTCCCAAGTGAGGAAAGGATGATGGAGACTATGATTCCCCCATAAGTCGGGATGAGACTCCGGACGAAAAAAAAGAGGCCATAAAAAGAGAAAAGGCCCAAATAAAAAAAATGAGAGAAAAAGAGAGAAGGGACAATGTTACTATCCTTTTACCACACTTGTGCTTCAAAGTAGCACCATGATCTTCATGAAAGAGAGTCTCTCATTTTGTCACTTTCATATACTAGTGGGAATTTTTCATTATAGAACTTGGCTTGTATATTCCAATGATGGGCTTCCTCAAATTGCCCTAGGTCTTCGTGAGCAAGCGAGTTGGATGCACACCCACTTAGTTTCTTTTGATGAGCTTTCATATACTTTTAGCTCTAGTGCATCCGTTGCATGGCAATCCCTACTCACTCACATTGATATCTATTGATGGGCATCTCCATAGCCCATTGATACGCCTAGTTGATGTGAGACTATCTTCTCCCTTTTTGTCTTCTCCACAACCACCATTCTATTCAACATATAGTGCTATGTCCATGGCTCACGCTCATGTATTGCCTGAAGATTGAAAAAGTTTTGAAAATGTTAAAGTATGAAACAATTGCTTGGCTTGTCATCGGGGTTGTGCATGATTTAAATACTTTGTGTGGTGAAGATAGAGCATAGCCAGACTATATGATTTTGTAGGGATAACTTTCTTTGGCCATGTTATTTTGAGAAGACATAATTGCTTTGTTAGTACGCTTGAAGTATTATTCTTTTTATGTCAATATGAACTTTTGTCTTGAATCTTTTGAATCTGAATATTCATACCACAATTAAGAAGATTTGCATTGAAATAATTCCAAGTAGCACTCCGCATCAAAAATTCTCTTTTTATCATTTACCTACTCGAGGACGAGCAGGAATTAAGCTTGGGGATGCCTGATACGTCTCCAACGTATCTACAATTTTTTATTGCTCCATGCTATATTATCTACTGTTTTGGACTATATTGGGCTTTATTTTCCACTTTTATATTATTTTTGGGACTAACCTATTAACCGGAGGCCCAGCCCAAAATTGTTGTTTTTTGCCTATTTCAGCGTTTCGAAGAAACGGAATATCAAACGGAGTCCAAACGGAATGAAACCTTCGGGAACGTGATTTTCTCACCGAATATGACCCAGGAGACTTGGACCCTACGCCAAGGAAGCTTTGAGGTGGGCACGAGGTAGGGGGGCGCCCTACCCCCCAGGCGCGCCCCCCAACCTCGTGGGCCCACCGAAGCTCCACCGACGTACTTCTTCCTCCTATATATACCTACGTACCCCCAAACGATCAGATACGGAGCCAAAAACCTAATTCCACCTCCGCAACTTTCTGTATCCACGAGATCCCATCTTGGGGCCTGTTCCGGAGCTCCGCCGGAGAGGGCCGTCATTACGGAGGGCTTCTAAATCATCATAGCCTCTCCGATGAAGTGTGAGTAGTTTACCTCAGACCTTCGGGTCCATAGTTAGTAGCTAGATGGCTTCTTCTCTCTTTTTGGATCTCAATACAATGTTCTCCCCCTCTCTTGTGGAGATCTATTCGATGTAATCTTCTTTTTGCGGTGTGTTTGTTGAGACAGATGAATTGTGGGTTTATGATCAAGTCTATCTATGAATAATATTTGAATCTTCTCTGAATTATTTTATGTATGATTGGTTATCTTTGCAAGTCTCTTCGAATTATCAGTTTGGTTTGGCCTACTAGATTGGTTTTTCTTGCCATGGGAGAAGTGCTTAGCTTTGGGTTCGATCTTGTGGTGTCCTTTCCCAGTGACAGAAGGGGCAGCAAGGCACGTATTGCATCGTTGCCATGGAGGATAACAAGATGGGGTTTATTTCATATTGCATGAATTTATCTCTCTACATCATGTCATCTTGCCTAAGGCGTTACTCTGTTTCTAACTTAATACTCTAGATGCATGCTGGATAGCGGTCGATGAGTGGAGTAATAGTAGTAGATGCAGGCAGGAGTCGATCTACTTGTCTCGTACGTGATGCCTATATACATGATCATACCCAGATATTCTCATAACTATGCTCAATTCTGTCAATTCCTCAACAGTAATTTGTTCACCCACCGTAGAATACTTATGCTCTTGAAAGAAGCCACTAGTGAAACCTATGGCCCCCGGGTCTATTCTGATCATATCAATCTCCATCACTTTAATCTTGCTTTGCTTTTTTACTTTGCCTTTTACTTTTTGCTTTGCTTGTCTATATCAAAAATACCAAAAATATTATCTATCAGATCTCACTCTCGTAAGTGACCGTGAAGGGATTGACAACCCCTAATCGCGTTGGTTGCGAGGAGCTATTGCTTTTGTGTAGGTACGAGGAACTTGCGCGTGGCCTCCTACTGGATTGATACCTTGGTTCACAAAAACTGAGGGAAATACTTACGCTACTCTGCTACATCATCCTCTCCTCTTCGGGGAAATCCAACACAAGCTCAAGAGGTAGCACCACCTGACACTACTTCCCAAGCACTCTTGACACAAGACGAGTTGGCAATATCAGATGAACCTTGTGAGCTTCAACAGCAAGAAGGTAGTTGCTGGAGTCAAGTTACAGTTGCATGCTTCTTTATATGTAGTCTCACAGTTTGATGTACACTAACACTTCCTATGTTTGTTGTTGGACTAGCACCTAGGCGCAAGAGAAAACAAACATCAGGGATAATGCTCGATAGGTTAACTAAATCTAGAGGAGGAAGAATGGAGATCCGTTTTGAGGCAGGTTTAAAAAGGCCATGTGATGCTACAGAGTCAGCCAAGTTAGTATCAGAGGAAGCGGTTCCTGTTAGGTGTCATGTACGTATCCTCCCAACATGGATTCAGTACAGGAATGACAAAGACGAAACCCAGTTCAACACCTTCCTCGGCCATTTATCTGTAAGTATGGTTATGTATGGAAACTAGCAATATCGTCTTGCTCTGTCCAATACTTTCTAGGTTGCTGATAATGAGACTCCCATAATTTTCAACAGATGAGGTTCAAGTTGGATAGCCAAGATGATGCAACCAGACAAGCTTGCACCTATGTTTTCAAGTCTGCTCTGCGACAGTATCGGTATAACTTGAGGAAAACTCACTTTGAAGGCAAGGCTAACAGTGAACTTGCCCAAACATCTCCAGTGGAAAATATATCTGATGAAGACTGGAGAGGCCTCGTTAAATACTAGTCCGATCCGAAGTATCAGGTACATTATATATATATGTCATCAGATCACATGTTGAAGTCCTATATATGCATGTGCCACACAAATCTATCTTCTTGTAGGTGAATTCTTCAAAGAACAAGGCCAGCCATACGAAAGTGAAATTCCAACAGACGACAGGATCTTGTAGCTATATTGCAAACTACGAGGATCTTCTAATTAGCTGCTGTTTCACTCTTTTCGTTGTACCATATTATCAGATCTATATTGACTTGTTCCAAATGCAGAGGAAAGCCCGCAAGGACCAAAAAGTACCTGAACCAAATGTTGTGGAAATCTTCAAGGACTGTCACACCAGCAAGAAGAAGGGCATGACTACACCAGTCAAAGCCGCTGTTGTAAGTCCTTAATCCTCATGCCTTTTAACTACTACTTACTCTGACTTGTGCCTTGAACTGCATGGTTTGCAGCCAATGTCTATTACTCTTTTCAATTTTATACACAATTGTCTTAGCGTATCATTGCACCTTACAAGGTTTAAAAGAGAGGAGTGATGTTCCTTGATCTTGACCCGTAATCTACTTCCATGCTGGACATGCCCACACAACGTTACAATTGCCTGTTTGTCTGTTCTCAGTTGTTTTGTGATATGAATGATGTCATACTATGCTTACCGTATTATAAACTTCGTCTCTTTATTCTTATCCCTCAATACAATGTGAAGAAATAGACAATACATTAGCGATGGTACATGGTCATATGTTTGGAACCTGGTTTTATTATGTACTTTGCAATAAAATACAACTAATATTTTACATGGGTTCACCAGAATAAGTTCTGTATATAGACGAAAGCTATTTTGTTTGGTTTTGCTACCTCCTTAATATCTTTTGTTCTGGTACTACTAATGTAAAACCTCAGCTTTTCAGCGAGCTATGGAAAAAATGGTGGAACCGCCACCTTCTGAAGGTGGCGAGGCAACTATAACCGCAATGTTAGCTCTTGCTGTAGTGGGTCAGTACCTGTCCACTAACAGTGCCAAAAGCACGTTCCTGCGTAATACTGGGTTGGTGTTAAGGCAATATCGTCCAAACTGCCTCATGATCAAGATATGCAAGCTCAAAGCAATGTTGTATCTGCGCTCCAGACACAAGTCCATTCCCTAACAAAGACCCTTTGTGAAACAAGGAGAAACATTGCTCAATGTCGTCAAGATATGCAGGGTTTTGAAACCAGACTATCAAACATTTGCTATGTTGTTCAGGAGCCTAGGGGAATTGAAGGCGAGGGTTATGGTGCTCCATCGGACAATACAGCATGAAAACGTAACAGTCAGGTCAAATGAACAGAGCTTCTGAACTTCTGGTGGTGCATTTATCTGCTAGACTGTTAAGTTTTATGCCAACCTTCCTTTTGTTATATAATTGTAATTTGTTTTGGTGCGATACAAAATTTATTCTTAACGTGCAGCCACCGGCTGAAGAAAACAACAAGCCATTTTTGTATAGTGTAGGGTGTTCCCTATATTTGCACTGGTGGCGATCTTTGATGCCGAGTGGATGTAATCTATGCAATCGCCTTAATAGCCTAGCGTTAGTTTCGGCCTTTATTTCCTAGTCTTCTTTTTCCCTGGTTTGCTAGTGGCCGCAATTACCATGGGCCATATACGGGCCGTAGGATCCATGGGTCTCCTACGGGCCATCGATAAATGGGCCTGTAATCGGTGGGCCTCGGGCCGTCGGATAAATGGGTCTACATGGGCCATAATCATGCGTAATTGGTATCGGCCCAGCACGATAACAGGCCATTAACAGGCCGTAGGACAGCAAAGGCTTAATTCTGTCACAGGCATAATGGGTCGTTAATGGGCCAGAATATATGACGGGCTGGAAATGGCGAAACGAGTTAACAGGCCAGAAACGGGCCGACTCTTGCCATGGGCCAAATTTGGCCCATTAGGGTAATAGGCCAGTAATGGGCTGACTCTTGCCATGGGCCGAATTTGGCCCATTAGGGGAACAGGCCAGTAACGGGCCGACTCTTGCCATGGGCCGAATTTGGCCCATTAGGGGAACAGGCCAGTAACACGCCGGAAGTAATCGAGGGCCGAAAAGGAGCCCAAGAACGTATGGGCCATCAATAGGCCGAAAGCTAACACGGGCTGGAAACGAAGGCCTCATATGGGCCAAAAGACGTCGTGGGCCATACATGGGCCAAAAGTGAAATGGGCTGGTATTATATTTGACGGCCCACATGACGTTGTTGGGCCGATGTCCTTTAGGGCGTAACGGGCCGTAAAATGGGCTATTTGTGAAGAGACCATTAACAGGCTTTTCATGGGCCAGCCCGTTAACTTTTGACCAAGTCAAATGGGCCGGCTTTGTAAGCTAAATGGGCCACTGTTGGGCCGTGCCACGTGTCGACATATCATAGGCGCCTATCTGACCCACTAACGAGCTGACACATGTTTCGTCCGGCCAATAAAAAATTTACACGTGGAAATTTCCCATTGGTCGGGGCTGTTAACGGGTTATCGGATCCAAAACCCGACCCAATAGCTTAACGGCGTTCCATTACGGTGGATGCCACGTGTCGGTCACCCTTGACGAAAGCACTTCTGTGACGCGTGATTTATCGTCATGGAAGTGGACACTTCCGTGATGATAATTTTGGTAATGTCATGGAACACTTCTACGACAGCACAGGTATGACTATCTTGATTCTGTCATAAATTTGTCGTGGATGTACATGCATGACAAAAAACGCGACCTACTGTGACAAACATGTATCATCACGGAAGTGTATTTTTTTGTAGTGATAGTTGAATGCTACTAATGTCTTGCTTTCAGCATGTCAACTCTTAAGCAACCAAAACAAGCTAGGGAGAACTCTAGGCATGGCCAAGTAGGCACAAGCAGGTAATATCAACAGCAACACAACACCATATGCAACATCTAGAAATCTTTACGACCCAAAAGGGACAGACCACTAGTAGAAACAGGGCTTTCGTTCGGGCCAGATAAGCCCATTAGTCCCGGTTCAGTCACGAACTGAGACTAATGTGAGCATTGGTCCCGGTTCGTGCGGCTAAAGGCATTAGCCCCGGTTCAAATGAGCCCTTTAATCCCGGTTTGAGACACGAACCGGGACTAAAGGGTGTGATGCCCTTTAGTCCCGGTTCGTATCTCAAACCGGGACTAAAGATTAGACCTTTAGTCCCGGTTTGAGACACGAACCGGGACTAAAGGGTGCGATGCCCTTTAGTCCCGGTTCGTATCTCAAACCGGGACTAAAGATTAGACCTTTAGTCCTGGTTTGAGACACGAACTAGGACTAAAGGGTGCAATCCCTTTAGTCCCGGTTTGTGTCACAAACCGAGACTAAAGGTCCCATT
>NC_041384.1:38180484-38189417 GCF_002162155.2 Triticum dicoccoides | reverse complement strand
TTAGTCCCGGTTCAGTCACGAACTGAGACTAATGTGAGCATTGGTCCCGGTTCGTGCGGCTAAAGGCATTAGCCCCGGTTCAAATGAGCCCTTTAATCCCGGTTTGAGACACGAACCGGGACTAAAGGGTGTGATGCCCTTTAGTCCCGGTTCGTATCTCAAACCGGGACTAAAGATTAGACCTTTAGTCCTGGTTTGAGACACGAACTAGGACTAAAGGGTGCAATCCCTTTAGTCCCGGTTTGTGTCACAAACCGAGACTAAAGGTCCCATTATCAAACTCTACCCCCCTCCCCCCCACAGTGGATCGCCTTTTCAGTTTTGTAAAAAGCAAATGAAAATGATAAAAACTTCAAAAATAAAGATCCTCCGAGATGCAGTTATGTTACTACATCTACTAGTTAGGAAAATTTAAAAACTTAAATTTGGACATGTTTTGCAAAAAAGTGTAGGGAAAATGTAAAACGGCTAAAACTTTTGCATACGATGTCGGAAAAAACGTATAATATATCAAAATGTATGCATCTCAATGTATGCATATCAAAATGTATGCATATCAAAATGTCAGAAAAAAACGTATAATATATCAAAAGGTATAATATATCAAAAATGTATAATATATCAAAATGTATGCATCTCAACGGTCTTTTGCAGGAACCATGTGGCACCATCATGACAACTGACCTTCCTCTGCCACATTTCAAGTGTACCGTGAGACAGTATTACAAGACCAACAGCACCATCCTCTGCTTGGATTATTTGATGCCAGAAAGAATGATTAAGATGTCGAGGCCTCTTGATCATAGCTAGACTCTGGCTATCTAAATCGAACGCAATTATGTCATCTGTGAGTTGATCCAAATTCACAAATGTAACGCCCTGAGACCGATGTGCCAGGTGTCCTCCAGTTATTCGCTGTTGTTGCCTTGTCATTGCTTGTGTGTCATGCATTGCATATCATGTCATCATGTGCATTTCATTTGCGTACGTGTTCGCTTCATGCATCCGAGCTTTTTCCCCATTGTCCGTTTTGCATTCCGGCGCTTCGTTCTCTTCCGGTTGTCATTTCTACCTTTCTTTCATGTGTGGGGATTAAACATTTCCGGATTGGACCGAGATTTTCCTAGCATCCTTGGTTTACTATCCGTAGACCGCCTGTCAAGTTTCGTGCCATTTGGACTTCGTTTGATACTCCAACGGTTAACCGAGGGACCGAAAAGGCCTCGTGTGTGTTGCAGCCCAACACCCTTCCAATTTGGCCCAAAACCCACCAAAACCCTCTCCATCATCTAGAGCATTCGATCACGATCGCGTGGCCGAAAACCGCACCTTATTTGGACTCTCCTAGCTCCCTCTACCTATATATATGTGGCTCTCCCCGATTTTTTGCGCAGTCCAAACCCTAGCTTCTTCCCACTCCGCCGCCGGACATGTCCGCGCCCGCCAGACGCGTCCAGCCTCCACCTCACCTCGGCCAATCGCTGGCTGCCTCCTCAGCGCCGCCGCCTCCCTCCACCTATCACGCGCCGCCACGTCGTCCCAGCGCCCCGCCTCTCCACCGCGCGGCCCGCCGAGCCCATCGCAGGCCCGCGCGGGCCCATCCGTCGCCGCTGCCTGCCCGCGGTCTCCCAAGACGCGCGCCTCCCGCGGAGCGCTCCGCCCGGCCACCTCATCGTCGCTCCGCCGCGGAGCCGCTGCTCCGGCGACCTCGCCCCGCTGGCGGGCTCCTCCACGACGCCCCGCTCGCCCCAGGTCGCCGTCGCCGCGCGCCATCGCCAACCGGCCGCCGCCGACCTCCCTACGCCGCCCGCGCTGGGATCCGGCCGGATCTGGCGAGATCCGGCCCGGATCTGCCGTCTCCGGCGAGATCCACCCCTCTCCCCGCCATCTCCGGCGAAGTTCCGGCCAGATCCGCCACCATCCTCATTCTCCGCGTCGCGTTGACTTTTTCCGCGGGGTGAGAATTTCACTAAGCCCCCGAGATTTCCATGTTTCTTATGCCCATCTTCATCGTGCCATAACTTTGCATCTGTAGCTCCGATTCATGCATATAGCATATCAAAATGTTCGCCTCAGAGAGTACATCATTTCATCTCATTGCGTCATTTTCATTTGAGTGCATCTTGATGCCCGAAATGCTGTTAGAAGAGTGCTATTTGAGTTAATTGTTAGATCTGCTGCTCCATTTGGATATTTGTCATTTTTGCCATGATTATTGTGTGCATGATATGCCCATGAGCTCTACATATGTTTTGTTAAGGGTGTTGCCATCTTTCCAGAGGTGCAACCCATGTATTTTTGTGATGTGTGTGGTGACTAGCACAAGCTTGCAAAGTGAGGCACTTGTTAATGCTGATTTCAGGGACTTAGCATTTCCACTAAGTCCTTGACCTGTTTATCTCATATGGCCATATGTTCATGTTGTTTCCTACTGATCCGTGCCTCTTTTGAGGATGATCAGTAAGGATGTTTTGTTAATCTTGTAGTGCTCTATCCATCCATGTCTTTGTTTGCAATTATGGAGCACCCTAGATTGAGTCAATTGAGCTCTACTTTTTCTATTTCGTGAATCTGGGCAGATTGTCTACTTGTTAGCAATTTTGTCGAGGATGTTGTAGTTGATTCGTGCATGCTATGTTGTTGTTCTTGCCATGTCTAGCTTGTATAATGTGTATTCTTGTTGGGTGTATGCTTAGATTGTCATGCCTTGCTCTGTAGTGAGTGCATCGAGCTCGTAAACATGCCTACTTGTTATCTGTTTCAGCATGCTCCAGTTTTCACTAAGTCTGAGAACTGATTATGTTTTTGCCATGTTCACATGCTTGCAAGTGTATTTTCTGATCCCTTTTGGCTCAAGTTCACTAAGGGACTTTTGTTAAGCTCTTTGAGTAGCTCCATGCCATGCTTTACTTTGCCATGTTCAGGCCCTGAAGCTTATAGTTTTCATGCTCCAAAGTGTGCTATCTGATCTGAAATTCCAGACAAGTGTTAATTTCACTAAGTCTGAGATCTGTTTACCGTTTGCACTTTTGCCATGCTTGTTTGAACCTGTTAATGGATGAATTGGCCGTAGCTCAGTGTTCATCTTTTGTTAAGCTTCTTGAATGGATCCCTTCCATGTATTTTGTTGTCATGTTTGAGTGCTATATCATGTTCATCTTGTTGCATTTAGATGGCTACTTGCTGTAAATCGCAGATCGTGGTCATATTTGAATCGCTTGCCATTTCCAAACCGTAACTCCGATTCCGGTGATCTTTATATCGTTTTCAAGCGATTTCATCTCATATTTCCAGTGGCACACTTGGATATCCATGTTGAGGCCCGGTTCTTTCATTCCCTTGCAAATCATGCATATGCATCACATACCGCATCCCGCATATAATACCATGTTCATGTGTTGGTTGTTTACCATGATTGTTTGCTTCTTTCCGGTGTTGCTTATTCGGGTTGGTTCCGTTAACGTCGCGTTTGTGAGGACCCGTTCGACTACGTCCTTTTGTCTTCTTCATGGACTCGTTCTTCTTCCTTGCGGGATTTCAGGCAAGATGATCATACCCTCGATATCACTACTATCTTTGCTTTGCTAGATGCTCGCTCTTTTGCTATGCCTATGCTGCGATACCGACCACTTGCTTATCATGCCTCCCATATTGTTGAACCAAGCCTCTAACCCACCTTGTCCTAGCAAACCGTTGTTTGGCTATGTTACCGCTTTGCTCAGCCCCTCTTATAGCGTTGTTAGTTGCAGGTGAAGATTGAAGTTTGTTCCTTGTTGGAACATGGAGATGTTGTTCCTTGTTGGAACATGTTTACTTGTTGGGATATCACAATATACCTTATTTAATTAATGCATCTATATACTTGGTAAAGGGTGGAAGGCTCGGCCTTATGCCTGGTGTTTTGTTCCACTCTTGCCGCCCTGGTTTCCGTCATATCGGTGTTATGTTCCCGGATTTTGCGTTCCTTACGCGGTTGGGTTATAATGGGAACCCCTTGACAGTTCGCTTTGAATAAAACTCCTCCAGCAAGGCCCAACCTTGGTTTTACCATTCGCCTCCTAGCCTCTTTTTCCCTTGGGTTAGGCCAACCCAAGGGTCATCTTATTTTAACCCCCCCGGGCCAGTGCTTGTCTAAGTGTTGGTCCGAACTGAGTAGACTACGGGGCCGCCTCGGGGAAACTTGAGGGCTGGTTTTACTCGTAGGATGTCTCATCCAGTGTTGCCCTAAGAACGAGATATGTGCAGCTCCCATCAGGATGTCGACGCATCGGGCGGCTTTGCTGGACTTGTTTTACCATTGTCGAGGATGTCTTGTAGAACCGGGATACCGAGTCTGATCGGAATGTCTCGGGAGGAGGTCTATTCCTTCGTTGACCATGAGAGCTTGTCATGGGCTAAGTTGGGACACCCCTGCAGGGATTTGAACTTTCGAAAGCCGTGCCCGCGGTTATGGGCAGATGGGAATTTGTTAACGTCCGGTTGTAGAAAACCTGAAGTCGACCTTAATTAAAAATGCATCAACCGCGTGTGTAACCGTGATGGTCTCTTTCCGGCGGAGTCCGGGAAGTGAACACGGTTGTTGGAGTTATGCTTGACGTAGGTTGTTCTAGGATCACTTCTTGATCATAGTTTATCGACCGTGCTTTTGCCATGTCTTCTCTCTCTCATTTGCGTATGTTAGCCACCATATATGCTAGTCGCTTGCTGCAGCTCCACCTCATACCTTTTACCCTACCTATAAGCTTAAATAGTCTTGATCGCGAGGGTGCGAGATTGCTGAGTCCCCATGACTCACAGATACTTCCAAAACCAGCTTGCAGGTGCCGATGAGACCGTGCAGATGACGCAACCAAGCTCAGGAGGAGCTCGATGAAGATCTTGTTCCTTTGTGTTGTTTTCGTTCTAGTTGATCAGTAGTGGAGCCCAGTTGGGGTCGATCGGGGACCTTTGTCGCATTTGGGGTTCTTCTTTTATTTTGGTTCCATAGTCAGACCTTGATTGTATTTGGATGTTGTAATGCTTTATTCATGTAATTGTGTGAAGTGGCGATTGTAAGCCAACTATGTATCTTTTTCCCCTATTGTATTACATGGGTTATGTGAAGATTACCTCACTTGCGACATTGCTTTCAATGCGATTATGCCTCTAAGTCGTGCTTCGACACGTGGGAGATATAGCCACATCGAGGGTGTTACAACAAAGTCTATGTCGGGACTCGCACTCTTTGATGACCAGTAAAGGACATGATCGATGAGGACCCCAGGATTACTTTCATTAAGCTCACATTGATTTGTTGCTGAGATGATATCGCCCCATACACCAGTCTCCGAAGAATATACACAAGCGATGGGTGGAGTATCATCTATGTCTTCGTATTATTCTTTGTGTCCACCTCCTACCAGGGACATTAGGACCACCTTAAAGGGACTCGAGTGGCAGCTACCGTGCATGTGTCCCTGGTCGGCAGCAGCACAGAGCACAGCTCCATAGATGCATAACCCTCTGAACACTTGTGGAGCATCCACATGGTGGTGCTCTCCAGTGATGGGGTTCCACATAATGACCTTATGCCGGTATCCATCCATGAGGATGACTCGACCATGGCGGCACCCAAGAAGTTCGGTCTCGGTTTTGAGGCCGTGGCAGTTGAGTTCAACATGTTCTTATGCACAAACGTTCGATCTCGGATCACTGACTCAGATGTCCCCAACATCCTGAACACCCGCGACAAGCTTCACATTCTTTCCTTGATATCCTCTGAGGTGGGCCAAGAACTTGTACTATAGATAGATGCCCCGTGCTCGAACCTCATGACACTTAAACCCATATGGTTTGGTATGCACAGGTTGAGATGATTTGTGTTCTGAAACTTGGTCTACCACACATGGCAGAGTGAACCCTCCCCCTTTCCGGTGTCTTTCCTCTATGTTCCTCGGGTTGTCAAAGTATGCTTCACTTCTCCTGTCCTCACTTGACATGCGTTGTTCACATTGAGTGGGTGCTTATATAGTAACCGAAACCTAGTATTCTATAACTAAATTTTTTTTGGAATTTGGGTTGAAGATCCTACTACAATTATTTGATTTAACCATACTACAAACAACTGTGAGTGTGGTCATACTTGCCACCACCAACACTGTGATAAAAATCACACAAAACCCTATAAACCTAAATAGTTCACCCCCACTATCTCTATTATCTTAACATGCACACATGCCACCTCATGCACAAGAAAGAATTTTCCTCATTAGTTGATTCATGCACACATCCCATCTCACCCTAGTGCAGAACCGGGCAATAGCACCGGTTTGTAAGGCCCTTTAGTGCCGATTCGGTAACCGGCACTAAAGTGTGGGCACTAAAGCCCCCCCCCCCTTTAGTACCGGTTCAGCATGAACCGGTGCTAAAGGGCAATCACGTGGCACGAGCCAGACCACGGGTGCGGCAGAGATCATTAGTACCGGTTGGTAACACCAACCGGTACTAAATGTTTGTGGGTTTTGGTTTTATTTTTTATTTTTCCTTTAAATTTGCGTTATCAATTTAATTTAGGATTGTTTTACGTTATAATGAGTTGTTATACTTGATATGGATATGGATATGGCATATATATATACTTGATCACTTAGCTAGGATCCATCTAGTTCAAACTAATTTGCAGTTTCTTTCATAAATGATATATATAATAACTCATCATCATCATCATCACATATTAATATAGAAATAAACTCTTGCATCATATCATCACCAACAACAGTATATATATATATATATATATATATATATATATATACTAGCTAGCTAAAAATCATCGTAGTCGTCATTACCACTATTTATCATCATAGTCATTACCGCTATCTAATCACCACCAACACTAGCTTAAAGAAGAAACATTCACTTGTAACAGAAGCAAAGATATCATCAAGTTCAACATGGTCATGATATTATAAGCGTTCACAAGCAAATCACTATTTGAGATTAATTAAGTTTAGGACGAGAATACGAACATGAGAGGACAAGTACTAAGAGCATGAACTAGCTAAATCACTCCTACTGCTCCCTCTCAGGTAAAATGGCATAGAATATGTATGGCTCTTCTGATTCATCATACTGGAGCATGCAAATGAATCTGTCTCCTAATCGTGGGTTGCGCTTCTCCTTGCTGCCCCCTAGTACTTCTCTACGATCGTTAACAATTTTGCTCCAATCTTTCACTATTAAGCATTCATCGCTTTCAGAAATCCTGAATGCACTCATGTGCAATGTAGGATATCTTGGTCGTAAGCTAACCATTGACATGCGACCTTTTGTCTCGATCCACTGAGGCACAACTGTCATCGAGAGTCCCTGTTGAAGAACATCGTATAATAATTAATATACTTAGCAATGAAAGTTTAGCTTCAAAAATAATGTATGCAAAAGATGCACTAAGGACAAATAGTAACAATCTTACCATCTTTCCATTATAGATGTGACCGTAGTTCAATACGATCACTATTGGTCGCACGTTTTGAGTATTAATATTTCTAAATGCAGGAAGAAAATTTGTCTTGACAGTATGAAGATCCTCAAGCCATGAAACATAATGACTTATCTCCTCGCAGTTTAGTTCAGCCCCGGGACAGTAGTAGGTCCTGTCTACCAAGCGCCGGACATGTTTGCTTGAACCGAAATAAGCTGACAATAGAAATTAGTTGTCAATTATTTTTAAATAAACAATATCAAAGACATAAACATGGTTGAGAAAAACTCATATAATGGTAGAACTAGAGGCGTCTACACATTGACCCAGATGTCTCTATTACCTTCAATATCATCTTATCAAAGGTGATAACCATATCAGGCTCAAATGCATAAGCCTTGCATAATGCTTGCCAAGTTTTGCATTCAAAATGGGTGTATGTGTCTGCATTGTATAATTTGACGTTGAAAGTATACCCATGCTCGGTCTTCAAGTAAACTTTCTTTACCTCCATATCATTCATCGCACTGAAACCTATTTTATCCAAGACAAAAATTCGAGCATGGCAGGGGATGCGCTAGTAGAATAGTGAAAATTTAAAATTATAAGTTCAAGTAAATGAAGCATAAGTCATGCTTTATTACGAAAAAATACTTGCCGCTGTGACTTACTGTATCCACTTCGAATGTCTCATCCAGCTTGATGCTGAAGCGCCTATTATCAACAAGGAAATTTATGTCGCACAAGCCGCGTTGGTCTTCACATTGTTTGCACATAATGAAATCTTTTTCATCGTCCGACGGCATTTCCTATGTTCATATAGGTAAAACATTAAACACTTACTATCTAACATTAATTAATATCTAACTAATTCTAATATTCATCTAATATTTGACATTAATATCTAACATATATTTCTATCTAATTCATCTAACATTTGACATTAATCTAACATTTATATAAACTAAAAATATATACAAAAAATTAAAAAAAAAACAGAAAAAATAAACTAGTTAAGTTCTATATATAGATGAAACATTACTACTTCTATTATTTCAACTAATTCAACTAGTTCTATTAATTCAACAAGTTCTATTAATTAATTCAACTAATTAATTCAACTAAGCATTTACTAAAAATAAACTAGTTATATTAATTCAACTAGTTCAAATCTCATATACCTAATTAATATATAACTTTTCTATCTAATTCATATCTAACATTTGACATTCATCTAATTAACAATTTGACATGCATTAATCTAAAAAACAGAAAACAGAAAATAAGTAAAAAAAATGCGTGTGTATGTGTGTGTGTGTGTGTGTGTTTGTGTGTGTGTGTACGTATGAGCGGGGGCGGCGGCGTACGGGCGGGCGGCGTACGGGCGGCGGTGCGACGGGGGCGACGACAGGGACGGCGGCGTTTGGGCGGCGGCGCGACGGGGGTGACGACGGGGACGGCGCAACAGGGG
>NC_041384.1:38174338-38179755 GCF_002162155.2 Triticum dicoccoides | reverse complement strand
GGGGACGGGGACGGCCAGGCGTGCGCGACGACGGGGGCGGGGACGGCCGGGGCGCGACGACGGCGACGGGGACGGGGCATGCGGCGACGAAGACGGAACAGGAACTAACTGAAATTTTTCATAAGTGTTGTATATATAGGAGAGGCCTTTAGTACCGGTTGGTGGCTCCAACCAGTACTAAAGGTGGTGCGCTGCCCGCACAAAGTTTAGTCCCACCTCGTCGGGCGAAGGGCAGCCGCACTGGTTTATAAACCCAGCCACGGCTGCCCTTTCGAACTCCTCTATAAGCAGGCTTCTGGGCCTAACTACGGCGCGCTGCCTTGTGAGTCTGTTGGGCCTTGTGGGCCTGAAATTGCACGCCCGTGGTCTAGCAGGCCCATAGGGCAGCGCCCCAAATTTTTTGATATAGGTTTTTTCTTTTCTGCTTTATTTTTTCTTCTATTTATTTCTAAGTAGTTTTTTTTCTTTTCTGCTATATTTATTTTCTTCTATTTATTTCTGAGTAGTTTTTTTATATATTTTTTCTTTTCTACTATAGTTTTTTTCTTTTCTGCTTTATTTATTTTCTTCTATTCATTTATTTTTATATACCATGCCTTTCGGTGTAACAGATAAGTTTTCGTCTGAAACCGGCCCTGATACTTTGAAAGAGATTGTCCAGTTTATACACGAAGTGCATCTAGTTTTTGTCATAACAGAAGAAGTACGGAGTTGTAATAAGTTATTAAAAATAAAAAGAGGTGCAATGCTCGTTAATTAGCTTCAAGCCTTTCGAAATAGTATAAACTGCACTGCACATAGCTCCGTGCAGTCTACCATATTCCTCAAGGCTTGAAGCTAAGCAACGTGAGCATTGAGCCTCTTCTTCATCGTCTCTGCACTCAGGGCTTATAAACCGCTCCTAGTCCCTCTCTCTTGGCGAGGTGGAATTAAAAAATAGCTTACTAAGAAACTATAGTACTAGTCACCCTTTAGTACCGGTTGGAGCCACCAACCGGTACTAAAGGTGGTGCGCTGCCTGCACAAAGTTTAGTGTCATTTAGCTCAAAACAAATCATTAAATGCATGAAAAATATCAAATGAAGGCAGAAATGGTTGAAAGTTGATGGCGTCACTTTGAATGGTGCATACTGAATGCACAAAAAATCTGGAGTTGTAATAAGTTTTAAAAAATGAAACGCCTTTTAACAGATGAGTTTAATTTCGTCAGAAACCCGAATACTTCGAAAGAGATTGTCCAGTTTGTAAACGAAGTACATCCAATTTTTGTCGTGACCCTCTCTACTTTTTTAAACAATCTATGCGGGTGAAATGATGATACCATGCCAAGTTTTAACTTTTTCAGAGTTCATTTGTAGTGCTTTTCAATTTCCAGGTCATTTAGTTCTCAAAACAAATCATTAAATGCATGAAAAATAGCAAATGAAGGCAGAAATGGTTGAAAGTTGATGGTGTCGCTTTGAATGGTGCATACTGAACGCAAAAAATATAAGAGCATTTAGATCATGATCTTATATTTCTTTACAGTCCGAATTGTCAATATGATCTTATACATCAAAAATACTTTGATCATCAATGATCTTTTTGTGTACAATCTGAATTGTCAATATGAATCCTCAACAATTTATAAACCGGTGAAGACTCATATTGCGGCCACAAATTCTACACATAGAGTTCAATGAAGACCAAGTGCTTGTGATAGTTTGAGAATAAACATATTTAAGGTGGTAAAAGCCTTGTTAGGGAGCGAGGTGGGACTAAAAACAGCTTGCCATAACCTCATTAGTACCGGTTCGTGGTACGAATCGGCACTAAATGGTGATGGTGGGGCCATAGCCTGACCGCAGGCTGCCACAGCCTCTTTAGTACCGGTTCGTGGTATGAACCGGTACTAAAGGTTCGCCATGAACCGGTACTATTGATCACATTAGTGCTGGTTTTTTTACAAACCGACACTAATGTGCTTCACATTTGACCCTTTTTCTACTAGTGTCACCGTACACATGCCACCTCATTAAAGGTCCACTCAACATGCATGGGAAAAGGTTTCCATTATATTATGTCAGTTATATTCAAAATATTTCCCACTAGATAATAATCAAAATACAATATTTAACTTATAATTTTAGATTTTGTTCATAATTATTAATTAAACTATGCATGTTTCATACATCAGATCATTGAAATATATCACAATCGATTCTCTCATCAATGTGCGGGGTATATTCTAGTAAATAATATGTACCAGTGAGTTTTCTACTATTTAATTATAGCATCCAGTCTATTCTCATCCATTGCAACGCATTCATATTTAGCTGCATATCGGGTTTTTTCAGAGTCATATTTGACCGTTTTTATATAATTTTGTCAACATCTAAAATACAAAATAAATGCCAACATATTCATCATGAGATAATTTTCATATATTATATATCGGGTGTTGTAGATATAGATAGTTTTCTCTATAAACTTTGTCAAAGTTTATCAAGCTTGACTTTTGAGAAAGTAATGCACATTGTATTTTGAAAGGGGGGGAGTAATACTGATAGAATTTTTAATTCTAAATGATAATAATACCATTTGAATTTTTTGTGTGAATGTATTTTGTAGCAAGATGATGAAATTTCAAGCAAAATATACTAGATCAAGTAAATTGAAAAGGACATGGGCTCCATTATGAGAGGTTACATCACAATTTTTCAAAGTTTCTCTATCTCCAAATTTTGCATCTCATGTTTGTTTTTTAATAATAATATTGCTTCGCGTCGCAGGGGATTATTTGACGTTTATGCTATGTTTTTTTATCCTTTTAGGGATATTTGCTGGGTTTTTTAAACAGGATTTTGTTTTTTGTATTACGGATCCTCTCGCCCATTGCGGGACTGTACCGGGCAGCTAATCCTGCACTGGGGGCCCACTACAAGCCCGTGACGAGTGGTTTGGTAGGCTGTGGTGTTGGGCTTACTTTCCGATTGCGAGTGGCCTCCCCACCACCACCGCCGGGAGCTCCGGTGCATCCTGCGGCGGCGGCGATGTCGACCTTCTCCGAAACCTTCCGTTCGCACGCCACCGCTCTCCCCTACTTGCGCATTTGCCACCGCAGTGGCTGCTGCCCCGATGGTACCTCACTGCCGCCTTCGACCTTGGGCACCTCCGCATCCAGATTCCAGAAGGTGAATTTATTTCTCCTCCTTCCGGTGATGGCGGCTAGTCGATGCGTAAATTGTAGCAAGCGAACTCTTCTGCACCGTGATTGTTGCCGACTCGCCAGCTGCTATGAAATCTGATGATATGCCTTCGTTATAGCATTGCATGTTCAGCCAGACTTTGGTTGATCTCTTCATGAGCATCAGTTTCTGAAACACACCATTTTTTACCAGTATAAGTGAGTGATGAGCGTCTCCTCGGATACCAGTACTAACTACAGATTGCCAACTATCTCTTTACCACGGGAACACTAATTGAGCACCATATACAATAGGCATCACTGCAGCATATGCCAAGTCTGAAGCATTTTCAGAATCAGCGTAATGTTTTTTCTAGATTTGCAGCCTCGGTAGCCTGGAGATGAAACAAATGGCGACCTAGGGGCATCGTTAGAATCAAAAAAGCTTCATAGTAACACCTTCACCCTTTTGCCACAATTCAGAGATTGTTACCTTGGCCACAATCCGAAGCAAATTCTGTAGTGAACTCCAAGAAATCTGATACAGGTTGCACAGACTTGGCTTTGGTTTCACTCCTTTTCCATCACATTATTTAAACCCATGATTCTCTACTCCCTCTCTGTGTCCAAGAGATGAAGCTCTTCACCGTCATGTTTTCCTACCTCCTCCTCCTTGGCCTCTATACACCACCAAGCCTGTCAGACAGTCCACCTCTTCAAGATATGTGCCCTATGGCGCCTCAGGGTGAAAGGAAGCTGTTCATGAACGGCTACCTCTGCAAGCACCCTAGCACCATACTGGCTTCTGATTTCAAGACTTTGCTTCTCAACCATGCCGGGAAACTAGACAACGTGGTCATCGTCACTGCTGCCGAGTTCCCTGGCCTCAACACCCTTGGCATGTCCATGGCACGGACCGATATCGACCCGTATGGGCTAGTGCTTCCCCACTCTCACCCAAGGGCGTCTGAGATGATGTTTGTCCATGATGGCAGGGTGCTGGCTGGTTTCTTTGACACAACCGGTAAGCTGTTTCAGAAGAGACTATGTAAGGGGGATGTGTTCATCTTTCCCCGTGGTTTGGTTCATTTCATCATGAACTATGGTTTCCGTCTTGCAACGACGTTCTCGGTGCTTAAAAGTCAGAACCCTGGTGTAGTTGGCATCACCCATGCAATGTTCGCGCCAGATTCAGATGTAGTTGAGGGGCTGGTGGCCAGAGTGATGAAGTTCAGAGAGATGGAAATCTCCGACAACAAGACTACTGATTTTCCATGGACTTCCTGATTAGTTATGTAACTAATCAAGATAGTGGATCTAATTATTATGAAATTTACCCGCAGATGATGATTTCCACGTTGCAATCTTGTCATGTATTTGGACAGAATCTCAGTCTAGTAATGTTCTATACTCAATGATGTAAATACCATGTGATGTAGCTGATTAATATCTGTAGGAAACTAGGAATTATATAAAGATCAGAATCGCGACGCATAGATTGGGACCATAGCCTTCTATCTGTTTAGCTTACAGGTTGGTTGTTTAGCCTGAACCCTGTCATGATAATAATAATGATCCTGGACGCTATGCATTATCTCTCCATGGTGTTGTTTCTATCTCATTAGTGTCGCACAAGCACAACCAAATTTTGCAACCTTATGTAAGCTGTGACATGAGATTTTTGTCAAGCGACACCAAGCCAGTCTCTTTGGTTCAGCATCACCAAGGTTGGCATCCTCTGGACTGTATGTATTGTAGCATTGCTTTTCCTTTTGCTTTACTCAGTGGAATTCTATACCGTTCTTTTAGTATTGTTATCTTTTGCTCCTTGCAGTTGAGGAGGTCCCTTTCTTTTCCCTGCCTTCTTTTGAAAGTGAAGCTTATTTTTTATATATATGAATCAAACTTTCAGCGAATCTGAATCTATTGAACATTTATTTTTTAATTGTGTCGTTGCGATAGAACTATGGAGAGTGATTTTTGATATATCCAATAAGCGCGCTGGAATGTCCATTGATGACATGCTAGCCTGGTGGTTGAATAACAAAAATCACCCAGCGGACTGTTTGCTACATTCTGCTGTTCTTTGGACTCTGTGGAAATATCGTAATGACATATGTTTCAATCATGTCCCCTGGCTTGGGATGCAGGTTCTGTGGAGGAAAACTGCTTATACACTAGGCAGTTGGATGGTTCGATGCTCTGGCCCTGTCAAAGAAAGGGTGATGCACTTGGTAAGAAAGCTGGAGCA
>NC_041384.1:38167433-38173865 GCF_002162155.2 Triticum dicoccoides | reverse complement strand
CTAGGCCTTCCGCAGTGCTCGGGGGTGCTGCACGAACCGTGACGCTGACCGAGATCTGGGGTGGTCCATCGAGTTATCTTGGCCCACTCCTTCGTCGCGGCTCCCGTTTCCCTTTCTTTGCTGGTTGGTAGTACCTCTGAGACTAGCTTTTTTCTCTTTTAGTAGTTAAGTTTTTGGCGTTCTGCCTGTTGAGGCTTGGACAACTCTATTTGCTGGGGCAGCGTGTGTGCTGTATATCCCCCCCGCGTGCTTATAACAGAGATGCTGGTTGTTCTAGGGTTTCATTTGGTAATACAAATGGAGCCGGGGCAAGAGCCCTTTTCCTCTAAAAAAAATTCATATAGGTATATACCTTTGATGCCACTTACAGATTTGTGCAAGGATTATCCTACCAATCAACTAGCTACTCGTGCATAGGATTCTGAGCACTCGGCAGCGAGGTGAACAGGTTGAGCTTACCGAGGTCTGAAGAATAATCCAGAGGGAACGAATGGCTACTCAACTGCGCCCTGAATTCACACCAGTGGCATTGTAAGCAGCATAACTTCTATCTGACTAGATTTGCAAAAATGTTGTGAAATCTGATGTCATATACCCTGATAATAGGGAGCATTACATGGTCACAGCAGTAGCAGAGATGGTTCAGTCAGACCTGACACCCTCTAGGCATTGTTGGTCTTTCTGTGAGCAGGAGAGTTATTCATGTCTGGCTTCTCATACAATATGCTAGCTGTGTTATGTGACTTGTGTCTCAGTCATACATCTTACCTCATACTTCCTCCGTCGGGAATTACTTGTCACTCAAACGGATGTATCTAGACAAGCGACGAGTAATTCCGGACGGAGGGAGTACATCTTAAAGGCTGAAATTTAAATGTCATATACAATACGCTTTCCTAAGCACAACAGTACTTGTGTAATAAAAACACACTGAATTTTTTTCCTGCCACAATCTAGATATATCTTATCAGGATTATCAGTTCACCTAGGACCTCATACATCCCAGGCTAGAGGTGCAACCGAGGAGCTCACATTCACAGTAATAGCAAAATCAACTGGATTTTTAACAACAAAGTTGTGCTCTATGTTGGTCTCTGGATTCTTGGTTCCTTCCAAGACTTTGACAACCTCAGACATTTGAGGCATTCTTTGCTGGAGAAACGCTTCGGTACACCCCCCTCACAAAGCGTATAAAGGGCAATTTAGACTTTTGACAAATCGTATCCATTTCCGTACGTACGCTGGAATGTACCATACGTTCGGACTCACGACCAGGTATATAATTCCTAACGCTGCTAGCCACTTTGCCTGCCTAACTCAACCGACACAATAGCAGTGTCACACCTAAAGAATTAGCGAGAGCGGCAACACTTTAACACCAATTCACAAATACTAAAATGGGTGCGCGGATCTAACACACAAGCTCCCGCGAGTGCATAACATCACTAGTCCAAAAACGATTTATTTTTTTTCAAAATTCCGTATGTGAATTTCTGTTTGACAAAGTAAATATGTTTTAAACCCAAATAAATTCAAAATATGTGAACATATTTTTAAAATTCAAACCTTTAGTGAGCAATGTTTCAGACTCTCAAACTTTGGTTTAGAAAAATAAGAGCAGAATTGAAAACGAGAACATTTCTTGAAACTACAAACAATTTTTTTAAATACGAACATTTTCTTAAAAGAGAAACAAAACTGAAAACACGGACATTTTCTGAAACTACGAACAATTACTTCAAAATGCGACATTTATGAATTCCTCGGAATGTATTTGTATTTTCAAATTGCTCATAATGTCAAAACACAAACATTTTTACAAAGAGCAAACAAAATTTTCCACACGAACATTTTTGATTTAACATTTTAGGAAAATCACTATTAAATTTGGAACTTCAAGAAAAATACGAATAAAAATTTGAAAGAATTTTTTTGAATTTTCTCGAACATTTTTTTTGTATTCGTGTAGAAAAAATCACCATGTTCAGCGTAGGGTGTAGGGGTAGGTAAGAAGGCTCCGTTTGGGAGCATGTTTTTTCTCGACATCCGTCAAATGACCTATTTATTTTCACTGGCTTGTATGAAGAATTCAAGGCACCATGCCAAGGTTTTTTGGTTTTCTAAAAATTTTACATTTTCTGGAGATTTCTTTGTCAAAAAGGGAGAAAATTGCCGAACGTGTCGCAACTAGCATACGGTGTCAAAAATCGTTCAAACTTAGCATATATGCCTACCATGTGCATGCTCACCTTCTTGGAAAAGTTGTGGTCTTTTGAAGGATATCTAAAAACTGACCATGTTCAAATGAGGGTGTTCAGGTAGGTCAGAAAAGCTCCGTCTGAGAGCAGGTTGTGTTTCGACATCCATGAAATTGCCCCAATTTTTTATATGACCTTGTATGGCCAACTAAGTGTACCATGCCAAGTTGTTTTTTTTTTGATGAATTTTGCGTTTTCTGGAGTTTCCTCGGCCAAAAAAGGTCGATAAATGGCCGGACGTGTCGCGACTTGCATACGGTGTCAGAAATCATTCAAACTTGACATGGATGTCTACCATGGGCATGCTCATCTACTTCAAAAAGTTTGGGTCATTTCAAGAATGTCCAAAACTAGACCATGTTCAATGAAGGGTGTTCGGTTGCCAGAAGGCTCTGTTTGAGAGCACGTTGTTTCTTGACATCCTTGAAATGGCCCCAAATTTTTTCATGGCCTTGTACGACCAATTCAAGACACTAAGCTAAGTTTTTTGGGTTCTCAACAAGTTTTGCATTTTCTAGAGTTTTTCCGGTGAAAAAGACCGATAAATGATCGGACGTGTCGCAACTTGCATACGGTGTCAGAAGTCATTCAAACCTGTCAATGATGCCTACCATGGGCAATGCCCACCTTCCTACAAAAGTTGGGATCATTTGAATGATGTCCAAAACTATACCATGTTCTACAAAGAGTATCTGGTAGGCCAGAAGGTTTCGTCTGGGAGCATGTTATTTCTCAACATCCTTAAAATAAGCTCATAGATTTAAAAAATCATCAATTTAATAAAATGAAAATAAGAAGAAACAAAGACAAATAAAAAATGAATAAAACGGAATAAAAAGGCCAAACAAAAGCAAAAGAAAAAACAGACTGAGAAGATGCTCTAAAAAAGAAGTAATTAGACGCAAGAAGTGAGCTATCCTAGTTTGTTATAGTGGGTGGAAGTAATCACAAAGGTTCATAGTTTGAATCCTACTTCATGCACCTATTTTTTCAAGGTTAAAATTAGAAAAGGAAAATGGGCCAGACCTTGGACGAAGGGGTGTGTGGGCCGGTTTGTGCGACGCTACTCCCTGTACAGTGGGAGCGCCTAGTCACCGCTTTCTGCGCTACTTAGTGGACACATCGCTTGAACACCACCTTTCATGGGCCGGCCAAACTACACGAGCGATCAGCTGTCGCTCGCCAAGAGCATACGCTCGATCGCTTCTTCGTGGTTCGACCAAAAAAAACTTCTTCATGGTTAACCTGGACAAAAAGTTGACCATTGACTATAAAAAAAAGGGTTCGCCCTTTTGGAAAAGTTCATGGACTTGAAAAAAATAAGCGGATTTGCAAAATGTCCATAAATTAAAAGTTCCATGAATTAAAAATAACCCATGGATCTTGATTAAAAAAAGTACAAGGATTTGAAAAAAGTTCATGATTTTTTTTTAAAATCATTGATTTTGCAAAATTTTATCAATTTTGAAAAAAAATCCATCGATTTTGAAAAAAAATCATCTACTTTGAAAAAACTATATTCATCTTGAGAAAGGTTCATCAATTTAGAAAAAAAATCATAAATCTTGAATAAAGTTCATCGACTTTGAAAAAAAAACATCAATATTAAAAAAAGGTTCATTGATTTTTTATAAAGGAAACTGAAAAAGTTTGCACATTGCAAAAGGAAAAGTAAAACAAAAGGAACATAAAAAGGAAAAGAAAACGAAAAAGAAAAAAAGGGAAATGAAAACCCAAAACAACGTTTGAAAAAACAAGAAAAAAGGAAATAAGAAAGAGGAAAGAGGAAAGAAGAAGAGGACGAGAAAGAACTATCTACCCACAGGTGCCTAAGTCGGCTGGTTGGTTATCACGTCCAACTATGTACCAGGAACTTCCTGGTTCGATTTCTGTCAGGATCATTTTTTTTTCTGGATTTAAAATCAGAAAAAAGGGAAAACTAAGTTTAAGTTGTTACACTTGGGAAAATCTGCCGGTTCTGGCTGCATGGCACGAGAGCAACAAAGCATAAGAAACAATTGAGATTACATACTACATATAGTACATGTTAGGTTGCTCACCGATGAAGCTCCATGCTTCCTCCTGTGGGGTGCGTTGCCTCTCATTGAATTGCAATGCCACACAATGTGGTAGGTGTCACTCGATAGTGTAGATGCATATGAGGGGGGCACCTAATCCACCAAATATTTTTGTCCCTCGTACACATAGCATTCAGTCGAAAATCCCTAACTATCCAATATGGCGTCCAGTGAACCTGCATAAGAGTTGGTTCCGTGTTTCGACGCCTTCCGGGAAAGTGGTTATAAAAAAGTTACAAAATGCTATACTTGGTTGTATTTGAGATTGTCCATCTCATTGATGAAGCTCTTGTACAAGGCCTCTTGCTTGCCTCCGAACATTTTGACTCTGTCCCAAGCGAAAGCCGGAGTGGGTAGTCAAAAAATTGGCTTCTTCTTCCTCAAGGCCTTCCAAAGGCCACCTGACGTCTATTTTTTCAGGAGCGTCCAACCGGCAACCGCTCTCACATCTATACCGAGAGGTCCCAAGTACATCCGCCCATAGCGGGTTTGTCGCTGGTTTTCATACACGCCTCATCGAGCTGCCAACAAGAACCAGTTCATCATTGACTTCGAACAATTCCAAAAAACATAAATACGTCCATAAAGAATTATTGCAGTAACTTGTTACCTGACAGTACAAGTAGGCGAGACCAGCGAACCCCAGCTGTACTTCTGGTCATAGTCGACCAGGAAGTTAAGATACATCCAGGACGCAACGTCACCATAGCAGTCTACAAAAAGTACCTGGGATAAGAGATACCACAGGTACGCCCGCGCGTATTGCTCCACCGTCTCGTTGTCCACACCTTGTGGGCATCCCAACCTGTTCTCACGGAGCCACTTGAATGGGACACCGGATGTCCGGTTGTCCATCTTCCGCCTGGCGGTAAGAGAGGGGGAGCAATCACCAATGAGACCGGTAGCCCTCTCACGCCAGAACTTGTTGCACACTCGTCCAATGAGAGGCTCGCTGTGGAGCAGAAGACCAATAATCATCGCAAAGTCCTCCAGGGTGACTGTCATCTCCCCACAAGGAAGGTGGAAAATGTGTATCTCTGTCCGCCAACGATCCAGCGGGCTGTGAGAGCAGTATGGTTCATCACCGGTGGTACACACTTGAACTGCAGAACAAACGGTAGGAGGCTAGCTCTCTCGAAATAAGGCTCAAACCACTCGACGTATGCCAACTGGCATGTCTTGGTGTGACCCCTCATTCACACTATTGGCAGCATGTGTCATAATGGCACAAATATGTCAGAACCTTCAACTTTAAAAAATACAATAACATGAATACGATGATGCCAAAGCTTGTTTCCTGTCCATTCTCGATAAAACACCCACGATACCCTTTGTCCAAAGCAGGGTCAAGCCAAACATACGAACGACCACCGTCCGCAGCCTCACCCATCCTAACACAAATGACATATATAATGAATTATTTCACAACATCCATATTTGACAACATCATTCATACATATGAATTGGAATATATGCCCATATACATTGGAAATATTGGAAAAAAATTACAACCTATATGTATCAATTCACAACATATTATGCATAAATATCATATCCATATATCCATACAAACACATACATCCATTCACCAAATTTTCATATATCCATACATATACAACAAAAAAACTTGTTCATCAATAGATATCCATTCATCCACTAAATTCAATATGCATCTATCCATACACATTGAAAAACAATAACCAAATCCAACGTATCCACACAATTTGTTCATCCATAGAAAGGGAAATAATTAACTACTACAACAGACACTAGTAGAAAAAGGACCTAATCTGAGACACATTAGTCTCGGTTCAATTTTGGCCTGGTACTAATGGTACCATTAGTCCTGGTTCGAACGGCTATGCATTAATGCCAGATCATGTTGAACCTTTAGTACCGGTTCATGCCACGAACCGGTACTAAAGGGGTGGTGGCAGGCTGGCGTCAGGCCGGGGCCCCACGAGCCCCTTTAGTCCCGGTTCGTGGCACAAACCGGTACTAAAGGGCTAACCTTTAGTACCGGTTCGTGCCATGAACCGGGACTAAAGAGGTCTGTCCGGGTTGGAGACACAAACCGGGACTATAGGGCAATTTTC
>NC_041384.1:38139929-38166995 GCF_002162155.2 Triticum dicoccoides | reverse complement strand
TGTATCACCATTTCAGTTAAAAAAACAAAAGAAAATGATAAAAAATTCAAAAAATAAAATTCTTCGAGATGTAGTTATATTACTACATCTACTAGTTAGGAAAATTAAAAAACTTAAATTTGGACATGTTTTGCAAAAAAAGTGTTATGAAAAAGTAAAACGGCTATAACTTTTGCATACGATGTCGGAAAAAACGTATAATATATCAAAATGTTCAGCACGAAAATCCGCATCCAATTTTGACTGCCTACGGCCTGCTTGCAAATTTTTAGAATCCTCAAATTCTAAAAGGAAAAAAAGATATGCTCAAATTTCAGTTTTTTTGAATTTTGGTCAATCTGTGGTCAAACTACTTATTCAAGAAATATTAGTGTTACTAAATAATTATTCAAGAATATTAGTGTTACTAAATAATTATTTTAGTTTTTTGAATTTTTGTCAAATCTGGTCAAACTATGGTCAAATTATGGTCAAACTATGGTCAAACTACTTATTCAAGAAATATTAGTGTTAGTAAATAATTACTGTTTTTTAGAATAATAGTTTCAAACTCAAACGGTGAAACATGTGACCTAATGCTCAAGCTAAACTCCTGAGGGTTAATAGGATTGACAGCTTACATTTGTCAGGAAAACAACAAGTGCAGACTTGGAAAGTAGGGGGAATAGAACTCCGAAGTTAAGCGTGCTCAGGATGGGTGACCGACCGGGAAGTTAGATGATTTGGAATGAGTAATCCACACTTGAGCAGTTAAGAGGGGTGATTAGAGACTAAATCATCAAACAATTCAGAAAATTGAAAATAAAAAAAAATTCCCCAAAATTTTCAAAAAGAAAACCTTTAGTACCGGTTGGTGTTACCAACCGGTACTAAAGGTCCCCCATACCATGGCGCGAGCTCACGCCACATGGTGGGCCTTTAGTGGCGGTTCGTGCCGAACCAATACTAAACGGGGGGGCTTTAGTCTCCACTCTTTAGTGCCGGTTGCAGAACTGGCACTAAAGGCCCTTACGAACCGGTTTCTACTAGTGATATCCATAAAATCTACCCATACATTGATTCACACACCTCTATTACTACTTTATATCTAAACAAATTTAAAATAAAAAAATTCAAACAACTTGATGAACTAGGGTCCACCTAGTGCCAAATAATGCATCAAAACTATATGATTTGACAAAAACTATTTGGAGGGATTGAAAGGCCTACCTTCCTCTTTGTTTTAAATCCAAGTCCGAGAAAACGGTGCCCAAACGGAGGAGATCCAAGGGGGGAGTGGAGGGGGAGAGGGAGGAGTATCCTCTCTATTTCGGGACGAACAAACAAGATGAACTCGAGTGAATTGGTGAGTGAGTGACCCACAAGCCATCGCGTCAGCCACTTAACTCTCGAAGGCTTACCAACATCGATCCTGGTGGTAGGGTATAATTGCCTACCGCCAGGGAGTTTGGCGGTAGGCACTCATCCACGTCAGTACGGCCTAACGACACCGTCTACGTTGACCAGCATCCTACCGCCAAGGTTCCTGGTAGCAGGCAGTTATACCCTACTGCCAAGGATGATGTCGGTAGGAAAAAGGTTAGATCATGAATGTTTTTGAAACCATGGTCAGATCATGCTAAAGGTTGTCAAAAGGGTCAAAAAAGTTATTTCAGCCGCTTCAGCAACATAGCGCTTGAGGATGGTGACACCACCGCTGCGCCCAATCATAAGGCAATACATGCACTTCCGGTGTATTTCTGTCAATCATGGACCCAAAGACTGAAACGAGATTTTTGGTGTATTAGTTTTGTGAATTGTTTTCCCTCATATGTTAACTAGTTCAGGGATTGGATAAAAATTCATGGTAAGCTTTTTTCATTCCATATATTCGAATGATAAAATCCAGCAGAAATCTGTAAGATCCGTATTTCTTTCGAGACAAAAAATTAAGGCAGATTTACCCAGGACAACAAATCATCTCAAGGAACTTAGCCAACCCGAATCCACAGGTACATAATTGCATCACAGACAAATAACCTAGATCCATTAATACATAATCACATCACATAACATTAGCCCTAGAATCCATTAACATAGAATTGCATCGCTGAAGATAAAGCTCATACATCTTTTCTACCAGCAAAATTGTACAAGCGATAATTCAATAAAGGATTATTATACCTGTTGCTTTGGGTCTGGGATGGTCTCCGGAGTGGGCCATCGGGGCCTCTTGTTGGACCGTACTGAATCATCAGAGGATGAGTAAATGTCGTGCACCTTCTCCTTCCCATTGCTCCCCTGCGTCGCCATCTTCCTCTACAACCCCAACCAAAATTGTCAGTACTACTATCTAATACGTACTACCCAAACCAACCATTAAAGACAATACAGATTGTCAATCTGAGCAAAAAGCTTCCACGAGAACAGAGTAAATAGCATAAAACTACTAGTTTACAGGCTAGGGTTCCAAAAAACTACCACTTTTTAATTTTTCTCAGAAAGCTACCAGTCGCGCGGTTCGCTGTTTCAAAAAGCCCAAAACGCCCGTGACTAGCGATTGAACCGTTTTTCTACTGTCCGGGCCCACATGCCAGGCCACCTGGCCACGCACGCTCACGGCGCGGCCGTTGACGGCCGTTAGCCCGTGCGGTCTAGTCGGAACGAAAGGAGCTGGTCGGGCCGCACTCTCTCTCAGTCTCCCCCTCCTCTCTCCTCTCCCCCGCTGTGACCTAGGTTGGCGATGGCGGCGGCGCAGCCAAATGCCGTCGACGGCGAGCTATTGAGCCAAGGCGTCACCAGCCAGGAGGGCGGTGGACATCCAGAGGTGGCCCCAGGGCGAGGTAGATCGAGCTTCCCGGCGCAGCGGTTGCAGCAACCATCACCGCCCGCGGCTGCGGTCGATCCAGCGTGCTCAGATACGGCAGTCCGCGCGGCTAGGGCAGTGGCGAAGTCCATCCACGCGGATCCATAAGGCGGCCACACTTGGGCTTCATCCTTTGGTGGAGTGAGGTAAGAAATTTATGGCACTTCATACCTTTAGTTCAAATTACAAATTTCTGGGTCCTTTAGTTCAGTTTAGAACTAGGGTTAGTAATTGTTTGTTCTTGGCATAGTACATTGTTTTATTGGTTAAGTCAGTTCAGAAGAAAGTGCATTTGGTTAGTTCATTTGGTCAGTGCATTCACTGTAATTAGAAGAAAGTTCATTAATGTTCAGTACATTTGGTCATTGTTTAAAGTTTTAGTGAGTTAAAAATTAATTGTTTGTCAATTTAATCCTACAGCTTAGATGATGAGATTTGGTACATGAGGCTACATTTTCAAGGAACAAATAACATGGAGAGAAAGTATTCAGTTTCTTCAGACATTAGTTATCTGACCATATTAGCATTGGCTGAGTTGGAGGGTTATGGAATGGATGCTTGTCTGACTTATGTAAAGGAAGAGGGAAAGGGCTTGGAGGGGGTGGAGGTCCTGGATAGTGAGGAGGCATTAGAGGACATGCTTGACTGGTTTGTTGATAAGAATATCCTGAACATCACTGTCAGAAAGCCTACTGATCCAAGCCCAGCAGATGTTAACATGGATCACATCATGCTTGAGGAGCAGATCCCCATTGATCATGTTGGTGAACCTGTTGTTTATAGTGTTTCCCAACAAGGTGTCCTGTATCCACTCCCTAATGCAACTTTGGCACCAGCAATCCCTGAGGAGCCCTATCTTAACACACAACAGAGTTGTAATTTCAATAAGGGGAAAAATGTTGTGGAAGAAGAAGAAGATGTAGAAGTAGAACATGATGAAGATGAAGATGAGATGGACAAATCCTCTTCAGATTTTGAGTTTTTTAGGGGTGATTACAAAGGGCAGAATATATCATACAAGGCTTGGTGTAGGGGTGAAGATGAGGCAGGCACAGGGACAGCCATAAGACTAGGGGAGAGGAAGAACCTGCAGATCACTATTGTGGAGCAAACTCAGAACCTTCTGAGTTTTGGGAGGAAGACCAAATCCTTTCTGAACATGAAGAACCCTCAGTTGTACCAGAGAAAGGAGCAAAGAAGCTTAATCCTGTCAGAAATCCAGGCCCAACTAGCAAGTCACATAGTGAGCCTGAACACACCAGATATGAAGATTTGGTGCCTGAACCTGATGAATACTGCTTTCCAGGTGATTTTGGTCTTAGTGATGAAGAAGAAGTTCCAAGGTTGCCTTCTGGTAGGAAGAGAAGGTTGAAGAAGAGGAAGGAGAGGAGGTGGTATGATCCAGTCCCTGATGCACATGAGCAGTTTGCATTGCATTTGTGCTTCCTAAATGTTGTGGAGTTCAGAGAAGCACTAAGAAATTTCCATGTCAGGACACTTAGGAATTTTGAGTATCACAAAAATGAACCAACTAGGGTTATTGCTTGGTGCTCTGATAGAAAGCAAGGTTGTCAGTTTTATATAGTGGCCTCTAGAATAGCAAATGAGTCTACTTTCAGCATCAAGAAGATGAATTTGGATCACACTTGTGGAGCAAGTGGAGAGAGCACCAAAGTTACAGTAAACTGGGTTGCCAAGGTTTGTGAGGATACCATAAGATCAAACCCCGGAGCTGGTGTTGAGACAATTATGTCATACACAAAGAAAACATTTGGTGTTCATGTGCCTAAAAGCCTGGCATATAGGGCAAGGAGGCAAGCAGTTGAAGTTGTGCAAGGAGATCACAGACTCCAATATCATAGACTAAGGGACTATCTACAGTGTGTGTTAGATACTAATCCAGGCAGTAGATGCATAGTGACAACCAAAGAGGACCTAGAAAATCCAGCTCCTACCCCCAGGTTCCACTACATGTTCTACTGCCTTTTTGCATGCAAAGAGGGCTTTCTCAATGGATGCAGGCCATTTATAGGTACATGATCCTTACACATATATCTAAGATGGTTGCATTCATATTATTTACAACTAATGTGATCATATTTTCAGGTTTAGATGGTTGCTTCATCAAGCTCAGCACTGGACAGCAAATATTGGCAGCTACTGGCAGGGATGGGAACAACAACATCTTCCCCATTGCATTTGGTGTTGTTGACAAGGAAGACACAGACAACTGGACATGGTTTCTCACACAGCTGAGAACTGTTATTGGAAGTGGGAATAAGTTTGGCAAGTACACAATTATGTCTGACAGGCAAAAGGTATGTGCTCCAATACTCATGACAACCACACTTTAAACTTACCATCATACTTATCCATCATTCTAAGACATCATTAATTCATAATTAACAGGGATTGTTGAATGCAATCAATGATGTATTCCCTGACTCCCCACAGAGGTTCTGTCTTAGACATATATATGCCAACTTTCAATCTGCTGGTTTTAGAGGGGAGGAACTCAAGAAACACTTAGATCAGGCTGCCTATTCCTTCACTAACAGTGGTCATGAAAAAGGGATGGAAAATTTGAAGAAAGAAAGTTTTGAAGCTTGGCAGTGGTTGTCACAGATACCAGACCATACACGGGCAAGATAAAATGGATATTGTTTGTAAAACTGACCTGGTTGTTAACAACCTTAGTGAAGTCTTCAACATAATGATATTGGATGTTAGGAACAAGCCAATCAGGACTATGCTGGAGGGCATAAGAACAAAGTTAATGATCAAGTTTCAGAAAACCAGAGAGAAAACAAAGTCATGTAGATGGGAGATCACACCAACCTACTCAGAAATTTTAGAAGAAGGCAAGAAGTGGGCTAAGTATTGTGATGCATACATGGCAGGTCCAGGCATCTGGCAGGTGACTAGTAGCTCTGAGAACACATATTGTGTTAACTTGAACAACCATACATGTGACTGTAGGTGGTGGGACATTACTGCTATGCCTTGCAGTCATTCCATTGCTGCAATGCAAAAAGTGAAGCTACATCCTGAAGACTTTGTCAATGACTTTTTCAAAAAGCCCATGTACTGTGAAACATACAAGCATATAATTTTCCCAGTTCCAGGACCTGACCACTAGCCTCATACACCTGGACATGACATATCTCCACCAGTGTTCAAAGAAAAGAAGGGAAAAAAGCAAACTGCCAGGAGGAAAGGTGTATTTAAGGTGCCAGCAAAAAAGGATACCTCAAGAATTGGTACTGTCACATGTAGCAACTGCAAGAAGCAAGGGCATATGTTCAGCAACTGTGGTGACCCATTGAAGCCTAAGTTTTAGATGAGGATGAACAAGCACCAGGTCATTTGAGGCCATGTCTAATTTCATTGTCTCTTTTCATTGTTCATTTTCTTACAATGTTTCTTAATTGTATAGGAAAATAGAGGAAATTACTCTCAAGCTGGTTCTTCTGTGGCCAATGCTCAGAGGCCTCCAAGAGTACCTGCTGCTACTGCACCTGAAGCAAGACCAGCTACATCAAGAGCTACACCTTCTGCACCTTCACCAGCTCCAGTTGCTACTTCTAGGGAAAGAAAAAGGGCTGCTTCAACTATTCCAGCAGCTACAGCACAAGCACAACCAGCTAAGAGGAGCAGGACTAACACTTCTTCTCCTGCTAAGAACACTAGATCATCTACATCTTCTCCAGCAAAGAACACCAAATCTTCAAGTGCCCAGAGAAGAACTTTCATTGCACCAAGGCAATCAAATTCAACTGTTGTCCAGGAGGGGTCAAAGAGGATCAGGAAGCCAAGTGGGAGGCTGAAAGACTATTTTTATGCAAGTGGTAACTAGCTCTTGGATTTGGGTAACTTGAGTTCATTTGGCATGGTTCTGTTTGTTGAACTACCATGGTTTGTAACTTGAGCACTTGGATGGATTTGGGTCTACTATGGTCTGTAATAACTACTATGGTTTGTAACTTTATTTTGTTTCAGAGATATTCAGTCAGTTGAACTACCATGGTTTGTAATAACTACTATGCAGTCTGTTCATTCAGACAAAGATTCCTGTTTTGATCCAGTCAGTACATTTCAGTGAGTGTATCTTCTGTCAGTGAATTCAGTCAGTACATTTCAGTGAGTGTATCTTCTGTCAGTGAATTCAGTCAGTACATTTCATTGAGAGTAGCATAAATTCATTGAGAGTAGCATCAATACATAGATACATTGGTTCAGAGTAGCATCAAACACCAGTTATCACATAGAATAGAGTAGATCTTACATAGTACACCAACATAGAAAGATAGATAGATAGGTATATAGATGAGATTGACATATCAGTCATAGCACTCGAAGAAACAGACCCACTTGGCCCTAGTTGCTGGATGAGGAGCCATGACTGCCCTCATCCTTGCCCACCTAATGATCTCCATGAATGACCTTCCCCTGCCACCAGTGAAAACCAGCTCCAGTTCTTCATCATTGCACTTCTCCAGTACCTTGTCGGAGAGTCGGCGGTTGAACTCCTCTTGCTGCTCATCCTGGGCCGCCTCTAGTGCCCTCTGCCTGCGCCTCCTCCTCCTTTGTGCTGCTGCTGCTGTCCTAACCTCCACAGCCTCCCCTCCTCCTCTGTGACATCTCCCATGTCAGGATCCATCTGTAGGGTTTCTTTTGGGTGGCGGCTGGTGGAGTGACTGGGAAATGGTGGGGGTGGGGAGGGGTTTATATTGACAGATGGATGGGGTTGGGTTTAGTAGGCCTAGGGTTGCATTTGGTCAGAGAATAGTGGGCCACTAAGCCCAATTACCCATAGAAATAATATATGTAGGCTAACAAATAACATCTAAAAGATAGTAGATCAAGTTGAACACTTAATAGCATACAAGATCCATTTCCACAACTTAGTAGCATAAGAGATCTATTTTCCACTACTTAATAGCATAGGAGATCCATTACAACACTTAATAGCATAGGTGATCCATTACAACTTAACAACATAGTAAATAAGGTTCTTACACTAGGTTAAACTTCACATTCCCCCAAAATGTACACCCATAATCACTTGCAGTCATGCCAGGCCACATCCTTATATAAAGGCCTTTGGATGTACTTACTTCACCATCATATCAAAGCCACTTCAAGACTCAAGGATGGCCTTGATTTTCTCTAACTTCTCCTTGCCGCCATACCCTTCTTTCAGCAGCTCAGCAACAACAAGCTCAAGCTTTGCCTTCTCCTTCTTAAGAACATCTCTGTCCCCTTGAACATCCTTCATAGCCTTCCTGGTGTTCTTGATGATATCAGCTTGGCTCTGCAAAATTCACCTCTTCTCTTTTGCAAGTTTGAGCTTTTCCATCTGCACCTCCAACATAGCTTTCTCCTCTAGCTCCTTCTTCTTCTTCTCAAGTTCTTCCTCCTCCACTTGTTTCTGGTGCACCTTCTTGTCCACCCTACCATCCTGCCAATCAAACATCTTGGATACATCATCAATAAGCTTGGTGTACTCAATGCAAAGCTTGTCATTTTCAGTCCTAAGCTTGGCCAACTCCCTTTCATGTTCACTCTTAAGCCTGGCCAACTCCTTCTCAAACTTCTCCTTGTCCTGTACCCTTCCAAAGTTCTTCTCATGGAACATCTCCCATAGCTTGCACAAACATCTCTGAAGAACAGTTGGCCAAGGCCCATCAACCCACTCTACAACACCACAATTCACACCATTTTCCTGCATTTATAAATGTGATAAGTTATTACAAATGGACTATGAGCTTATTTCAGTTCCATGATTAACTTGTATAGACTTGATAATTTCTAACAATGAATAACATAAATGAGATATGATAAGTTATTACAATGCCATGATTTAGTTTCCAAAGTAACAAAAATACATAGCAGAAAAATGTTTATTGGCATCATATCAAACAAAGTGCTGCATCATATCAATCATCAGTGACCATACATAGCATAAAAGTTTATTGGCATCTAACCTGGACTGGGCAGCCATAAAAATGCCTTCCTGTTAAAGGCCCTTCAAAAGCAACACGCTTAATAGGCCTCATTTGATGCAGAATGCACTTGGGATGAGCAAGCTCAAGTTGGCCACAAAAAAGGGGCTCCACAGTGGTGTCTGGTTCATCCTGCAACCAAAATAACAGCAAACACTAGTTTCAATCTGCACTCAACCCCAGAATATACTTGCACGCTTCATTAAACATGAACACTAAAAAAATCCCCACCTCAGCATGAACCCTAACACTGTACTAAGATGAACCGTAGCTTACATCAATCCTACAATCAAACCCCAGCCTCACTATTGAACAAGAATCCTACAACAGCAACACTACACTTAGCAAGATCCATGGCGGTAGCCTAGGCCTACTAGCATCTAACCCTAACCCTAGGTGGCAAAGAACTTACCATAAGTCCCATGTCCATGTTGACGACCTCGCACTCCTCCTCCGAGCTAGTTTCCTCGTCGTTCCAGGAAGGCATGGCGGCAAGGAGGTCAACGGCGACCCACCTCAAAGACGGCGAGCGGCGGCGAGATCGTACTGGAGCAGGGGAGTGAGAGCAGGGGAGTGAGCGAGCAGGGAGAGAGTGAGCGAGCAGGTGCACCCGACCCATCGAGGGGGTTTATTTACCCCAGTTCCGACCGGGCCGGTCGGCTAATGACCATCAACGGCCGCGTCGTGAGTGCACTTGGCCAGGTGGCCTAACATGTGGGTCCGGGCGGTCAGAAAAACGGTTCAATCGCTAGACACGGGCGTTTTGGGCTTTTTGAAACAGCAAACCGCGCGACTGGTAGCTTTCTGAGAAAAATTAAGAAGTGGTAGTTTTTTGGAACCCTAGCCTATAAACTAGTAGTTTTATGCTATTTACTCACGAGAACAAGAAAGAGAACAACTCGAGCAGAGGAGAGGAGGGATGACGAGAATCCGGGAATGTCTGGTAGGGAACTTACTGCCTAGCACTTCCTTTTAAAAGTCCCAAAAGACTCGTGTTTCTATCCCTGCCTCTTGGAATTCATGCTTCACCGCCAGCTAGATACATTTTCTTCTAAATTTGTTCTCATCCGTGTTTCTTTTTTGCATATAGATTAGTACAAATCTTGTAAAACACACATGCGTTAGGATTACATTTATGGTAGATTTTAATTTCTTGGCTGGAATTATCAATGGCTAGCTACCTCCACAAAACAGCCCGATCCATGACTTGGACTGTAATAACAAGTTGGCTATCTATGGTAGAAGTATCCATTACTTAGAAGTATACGTTCTTTAAAGAATTGGATACATGTACCTAGTAAAGATATTTTGTCCACGTAACAAATCAGGGTGTTGTGTAGAAGTAGCTATTGATAAATCCAGGCAAGAAATAAAAGCTTACTAGAAGTTACAACACTACTAATCTATACGAAAATGAGACACACACATGCAAGTAAATTTGGAAGGAAATACATCTCACTCTAGCGGTGATGAATTCATAGTCAAGAATAGAAAGATGAGAATTATGGGACTTTAAAAGGAGATGCTAGGCGGCAAGTTTCTCACTGGGCATTGCCGAATTATCCTGGTTAGCCCTCCTCTCCTTTGCCCAAGTTGTTGTCTTCTGTGGGGCAGAACCTACGCTTTCTATTCAGGTTGCCATTTTGTCTCCTCTTTTTGTTTGCTTTGGCAGTGCATAGTAGTAGTAGTAACAAGTTCGGTTGGAGTTGATGCAGGATCCTCGTTTCTTGGTCGAAACTCTAGTAGATGGCTACCCAGTAGAACAAGGAAAGTAGAAGATGCGCTGTACGGATTCGCTATTCGAGGATTTAGTACGGTCCTACATGAGGCCCCTGCAGCCAGCTCCAGAGCAGGTATAAGTATAATGCTTTATCAGATTGTGGTTGTAAGATTCTGCTTAAAGATAAGCTATATGGGATTTATCTTCTTCGATGCAGTTCCGTGTTAATGGATTCTAGGGTTAGTTTTTCTTTGATATGATTGTGAATTAATGGATTAATATAGGACTAGGTTGTCTCTGTGATGCGATTCTACATCAATACCTTCCAGTTGGGCTACATTTCTAGTGAGGATTATCTGTTATTCTTGGTAAATCTTCCTTAATTTCTTTCTCTGCACTACAAATCTTACATATTTAATTTTATGATTCAGCTACGTGGAATGCAAAAAAGGCTTACCATGAATTGTCATCTATTTCCTGAACTTGTTAACATTTTGAAGGAAAATAATTAGCAGAAAAAATAGATAAAAATCTTGTGTTGTATACATGCATTTCATACTTTGGCTCCAACTCTGCCCTTTTCTTTCAAGTTATGATGGCCTTGCTATTTCGAATATGTCATGCAAGAAAAATGATAGACCTCACCTGTACAACTATCTAAGACTCTTCAGTTTTGCAGAATGCACATGGTTCCTTGAAAATTAGGGATAGAACGGGATGGGAACATGGTATCATGATTGACGGAAGCAGATGGTGGAAAATGTAGGTACTGCTAAATGGTTGGGCGCAGCGGTGGTGTCACCAGCCTCAAGCACCATGTTGCTAGTGGCAGTGGCAGGTTAAGGGCGTGCCCATATACTCCCAAAGATGTCTACAATGAGATGAAATGTTTGTCGGATAGTACGAGGCAGAAACCATGAAAGCGGACCACACGAAAAGGGGCTGTTGTGCAACCGGCTATGGACACAACCTCTGAGTCCAAGAACTCCGTACCTGGCCATAGCCGGCTGCACAACAACCCCTTTTTGTCTGGTCTGCTTACGTGGTTTCCGCCTCGTACTGTCTAACAAATGTTTCATCTCATTGGAAACATCTTTGGAAGGAGACGGGCACGCCCTTAGACTGCTACTGCCACTGGCAACATGGTGCTTGAGGCTGGTGACACCACCGCTACACCCAATCATGTAGCAGTACCTACACCTCCATCATCTGCTTCCGTCAATCATGAACCATGTTCCCATCCCGTCCTATCCCTAATTTTCAAGGAACCATGTGCATTCTGCAAAACTGAAGAGTGTTAGATAGTTGTGTAGGTGAGGTCTGTCATATTTTTGCATTACATATTCGAAATAGCAAGGCCATGATAACTTGAAAGAAAAGGGTAGAGTTGGAGCCAAAGTATGAAGTGCATACAACACAAGATTTTTATCTATTTTTCTGGTAATTATTTCCCTTAAAAATGTTAACAAGTTTAGGAAATAGATGACGATTCATGGTAATCCTTTTTTGCATTCCACGAAGCTGAATCATAACTAGCATAAATATGTAAGATTTGTAGTCCAGAGAAATAAATTTAGCCAGATATACTATGAACAACAGATCATCCTCACAAGAAATTTAGCCCAACTCTAATGCATTGGTGTAGAATCGCATCACAGAGACAGGTCCTATGGTAATCCATTAATATGCAATCATATCATAGGAAAACTATCTCTAGAATCCATTAACATGGAACTGCATCGAAGAAGATAAATCCCATACAGCTTATCTACCACCAGAGTCCTACAATCACAACCTAATATAGTATTATACTTATACCTGCTCTGGAGCATGCTGCCCGGGCCTCTTGTAGGATCATACTGAATCCACGAACAACGAATCCCAGCAGTGCATCTTCTCCTTCCCCTTGTTCTGCTGGGCAGCCATCTACCAGAGTTTTGACCAAGAAACGAGGATTCTGCATCAACTCCAACCAAACTTGTTACTACTGCTACTAGTATCCACTGCCCAACCAAACAAAAAGACGAGACAAAATGGCAACCTGAAAAAAAAGCGTCAATTCTGCCCCCCGGAAGACAACAACTTAGGCAATGCCCGGTGAGAAACTTGCCACCTAGAAACTCCTTTTAAAGTCCCAGAATTCTCGTATTTCTGTTCTTGACTATGAATTCATCACCGCTAGAGCAAGATGTATTTTGTTCTAAATTTACTTGCGATTATGTGATTCTTTTTCGTATAGATTACCAGTATTGTAACTTCTGGTAAGCTTTTATTTCTTGGCTGGAATTATCAACAACTACTTCTATAGAACACCTTGATTCGTCACGTGGACAAATTATCTTTGCTAGGTACATGTATCCAATTCTCTAAGGAATGGATACTTATGCATAATGGGTACTTATACCATAGATAGACAACTTGTTATTACAGTCCACATCATGGATCAGGATATTTTGTAGAGGTAGCTAGCCATTGGTAATTCCTGCCAAGAAATTAAAATTTACCATAAATGTAATCCTAACACATGTGTGGTTTACAAGATTTCTGCTAATCTATATGGAAAAAAGAAACTTGGATGAGAACGAATTTAGAAGAAAATGTATCTAGCCAGTGATGCATGAATTCTCAGAGGCAAGGATAGAAACACGAGTCTTTTGGGACTTTTAAGTGGAGGTTCTAGGTAGTAAGTTCCTAACCAGACATTCCCAGATTCTCGTCAGCCCTCCTCTCCTCTGCTCGAGTTGTTCTGTTTCTGGTTCTCGTGGAAGCGTTCTGCTCAGATTGCCAATCTGTTTTGTCTTTAATGGGTGGTTTGGGTAGTACATAGTTGATAGTAGTACTGACAATTTCGGTTGGGGTTGTAAAGGAAGATGGCCACACATGGGGAGCAATGGGAAGGAGAAGGTGCAGTGCATGGACTCACCCTCTGACTATTCAGTACGGTCCTGCAAGAGGCCCCAGCGGCCTGCTCTGGAGACCATCCCGGACCGGAGTATAATAATCCTCTATTGAATTCTCGCTTGTACAATTCTGTTGGTAGAAAAGATGTATGGGCTTTATCTTCTATCATACAATTCTGTGTTAATGGATTCTGGGGCTAATTTTTAATGTGATGTGATTATGTATTAATGGATCTTGGTTATTTTTCTGTGCTGCAATTATGGATTTGTGGATTCGGGTTGGCTAAGTTCCTTGAGATGATTTGTTGTTATAGGTAAATCTGCCGTAATCTTTTTGTCTTGAAGAAATACTGATCTTATAGATTTCTGCTTGATTTTATCATTCAAATCCATGGAATGAAAAAAGCTTACCATGAATTTTCCCCTTGTGAGGACCCCGTAACTAGTAAGGATGCTTCGTACAGTATTGTCCTCTTGGGAGGACCCCGTAACTAGTGAATCATGGTAAGAATTTTTACTCTATATGGTTGAAAGGTAAATTTATGAAAATAACCTATAATCTCTACAATTCTATCAGAAAAGTATGAAGATTTACCCAAAATAATTGGTTACCTAAAATAACTTGGTCCCACTTGAAGTGTTTTGGCTGTCAAAAACAAGAAAGAGTGCCTAGAAGATTGTTTTGTTTAACAAACTATGATAAAAAATCTATCTAATCCTACGCAAGCTGACTATTCCATTGTTACCTAGGAGTATATGTAGAGACAGGTTCACATGGTACGATATGTGTCTATGAATAGTCATCAAATTCTTTAGTTCATTTGATTGAACTAGCTATCGTCGCAGGGTATGCTAACAAAGGAGTATATATTAGGGATTTAAAAAGGTTTTGGTGAGGACTAAGGAGATGGCCCAAAGTAACTTGTTTTTGTATGCTAATATGTGTCTCATTTATATCATAAGGATCATAGTACAAACTTCACAAATCACAAAACACTAGTCGCTACTATTATCATCATCATCACCATCATCATTATCAATAATAATAATAATAATAATAATAATAATAATAATATTATTATTATTATTATTATTATTATTATTAGTAGTAGTAGTAGTAGTAGTAGTAGTAGTAGTAGTAGTAGTAGTAGTAGTACTAGTAGTAGTAGTAGTATCCTCTACTATTAAAGGAGAGTTGATACGTTCTCCTCACACCCCCTCCCTCCTATGTTGGCTTTTATCTCTCCACACCCTCCTTCCTTGGTTTGAAATAATCTAAATGCAATCAATACTTTCGTTTCCTTGTTTTTACTAGAAACCATGTCTTACATTAACTCAATCAAATCTTATCAAAACTATGTCATGCATTAACTCAATGAAATGAAATGAAATCAAATCTTACCAAAATCTTAACTAAATAAAACTTCCCTTGCCTTCCCCTAGTCATACCCAAATCAAGTCAAACCTTACTAAAATCTCAACTAATTAAATCAAAACTTTTCTTGCATTCCCTGACACATACTCAAATCAGATCTTACTAAAATCTAGAATGGTATATATCAGACACGACTAGTGTTGAACCATTAGAATATGTATGTCTTCAATTGTAACACGACGAGCAATTAGCTAGTAAGATATAAAAGAGGCATGACCTACCTTAACCATCTCCCAACAACTCACATCATATCCATATAAAATGCTTTGAAAAGTTGTAATGACGAGTGAGTAATCTCTAAGAAAAAGGAGAGTGATCTATACTTACTCAGCATAAAGCAATCAGACACGTTAATATCAATATTTTAGATGGGTGTTCATCGAAAAAAAGCCAATACCTGACTTTCCTAATCTTGGCTGAAGGTGCTCTACCCTTGGCTACTCCCGCAGATCTGACCTGTAAATGACATAATTTATCCCTGATAATCAAACTGCTGAGCAGTACCATTTCTTTTATGTTTCAAAAGGCATGATTTTTCGAATGCATCTATATCTACTCTCTTAGTCCCATAATATAAGATGTTATTACAACCAATATATGAGTACATTGCCTGTAGTAACATCTTATATTATAGGATGGAGGGAGTAATAAGTAGCTACGTACATGATCTATCATTACCTATTTCGTATTTTTTAGCACATCTAGTCCGGCATCACGATCCATTGTCATTGTTAGATTTACACAACAATGAAAACTGAGGACATTGCCATATAAAGATAGAGTGGCATGTGATTGCCTCATCATAAGACCAGGACGACAATTTTTTTCAATGCATGATTTGGGAATGTTGTAGGACTCGTTAATTACATACCTCATCTATCATGCTTGATCTTGTGGTATTGAGTTGATCCAGCTGGGTGTCATGATCCATTTCCATCGTTATATTTATGCAATGGGGATTCACTTCAGGCCCACCATAGCTCTAGTGAGCAATGATTATACAGCAATCACCTCCTGTTAAACTTGTGAGATATCTTCTCAATGGATGATTTTGCTAACACTTATTGGATTTGCTAAGAAGGTACCTTATATGACGTGTCTGGTCTCCCAGATCTGCGGGAATCCGGTCAAGTATCATGATCCATCTTTGTTGTGAGATCTACACCATGGGCATCCATCGAGGCCCATATTAGATCTAGAGAGCAACGATGATGGGAAGCAATGTGTTTTGAGAGTGTTTCCATCTATCTAGATCTGGTGGCTTGTGCCATGGATTCTTGTGAAGCTCAAAGATCAAACTAGGAGGAATGGGTCAAGGCTTATAGCTTGCAACAAATTGATAATGGGTGGCAGGAGGCGGTCAGCTTGCGAGGTTGTCGCCGGACCATCGATATGGCACCTAATGGTGGCAAGGTATGGTATCAGCGAAGAAGTAGAGACCATATGGTGATTAGAGTCTCTAGAGAGAATTGAGGGTTGTGTGAGAGGGCCGGCGGCGGAGGCGGAGGAGGGAAGTGGGAGGCATGGGTGGGGATTTAGGGTTAGGCAGGCTTAAATAGACCATATGCAAGTTTTTCTTGATAGTCCCTCAATAATCTAAATTTCTAGAAATATTATTTTTTTTCCGGAAAGGACAAACTTGCTAAAAATGTGAATCTTTTCAAGAACCTACACTGAAGTCTTGAATATTTGATATCCCTTATAGAGACATGAAGGAGGATACAAGATGTGAATTGACGATAAGAGATATCTCATGTAGAAAAGGTCCTTGCACCATCCCAAATAAAATCTTACAAACTTTACTCTAATTTGCACAAAGTCACTTAGTCTTGTATTAAGACAAAATGTTTTAAGTGTTACCAACTTTATAAAAAATTATTTACAGCACCCAATAAATACATTGTGAAAACATATTTCCTGAGAGATCTAGTGATAATTGTTTTGGTTGTGTGGAAAATTCCGTCACTGAAAAGAACACAAGGCATTGTCAGTTTAACGATCACACTAAAAAACAGTAGTAGGCCATCTTTCACAAAGTTGGTGTCTCCAATGACTAGGACTTGGGGTTTTCACCTAAGTTCAATGTGGGAATAAGCTCTCAGTGATGCCTCAAAGGTAAAACACCGAGCATGGATGTGTCAATATAAGCCAAGCCGGTCATCGACCCGTTCATAGCTTTTCCTTGTTTGCATCTTATTGTGTTTACTAGTCACATTGTTACATAGAGCCCGGGGCCATAGTTTTCACTTGAGGCTTCTCTCTTGTAAGAATGCATACGGTGGGTAAACAAATTATTATTGAGCAATTAACAGAAAAGCACAAAGTTATGACGATATTTGAGGCAATGATCATGAATATAGGCATCATGTCCGTGACAAGTAGACTGACTCCTGCCTGCATCTACTACTATTACTCCACACATCGACCGCTATCCAGCATGCATCTAGTGTATTAAGTTAAAAAGAACGGAGTAATGTCTTAAGCAAGATGACTTGATGTACAGGGATAGATCCAATCAATATGAGTAAAACCCACCTTTTATCCTTAATGGCAACAATAAAAATACGTTCCTCACTACCCCTTCTGTCACTGGGTGAGGACACCGCAAGATTGGACCCATTACAAAGCACCTCTCCCATGGCAAGAAAAATCAATCTAGTTGGCCAAACCAAATCAATAGATTGAAGAGAAATATAAAGCTATCTTAATAATGTATAAAAGATTTTAGAAAAGACTCAAATAATATTCATAGATAATCTGATCATAAATCCAGAATTCATCGGATCTCAACAAACGCACCGCAAAAGAAGATTACATCGAATAGATCTCCAAGAACAACGATGAGAACATTGTATTGAAGACCAAAGAGAGGGAAGAAGCCATCTAGCTACTAGCTATGGACCTGTAGGTCTATGGTAAACTACTCACACATCATCCGAAGGGCAGCAAGGTTGATGTAGAGGCCCTCCGTGATCGAATCCTCCTCCGGCGTAGTACTAGAACAGGTCTCCGGATGGGATCTCACGAGGATAGAAACTTGCGGTGGCAGAAAAGTATTTCTGGTATGCCCTCTAGTATACGGGGAATATTTGGGTATTTATAGAGCAAATACTGGGTTTAAGGAGGCATCAAGGGGCCCACAAATCTGGGGGGGGCGCCCCCCTACGGCACGCCTCCAGGGCTTGTCGCCAACTAGTGGCCCCTCTGACCCCTCCCGAAGGTTCCTGGGTGTCTTCTGGTCCAAGAAAAATCCTCAAAAAGTTTCATTCCGTTTGGAGTCTGTTTGGTACTGATTTTCTGTAAAAGAGAAAAACAAGGAAAAAGCGACAACTGGCACTTGGCACTAGGTTAATAGGGTAGTTCCAAAAATGATATAAAATAACATAATAATGCATATAAAACATCCAAGATGGATATTATAATAGCATGGAACAATAAAAAATTATAGATACGTTGGAGACGTATCATGGAGTAATAGTAGTAGATCCAGGCAGGAGTTGGTCTAATTGTCACGAATGTGATTCTTCTATTCATGATGATTGCCTTAGACATCGTCATAACTATGCGCTTTTCTATCAATTGCTCAACAGTAATTTGTTTACCCACCGTATGTGTTCTTTCAAGAGAGAAGCCTCTAGTGAAAACTATGGCCCCCAGGTCTATTTTTATCATCATATTTTCAGATCTATAAAATAAAAAACACAAAAATACATTCCTGCAATTTATTTACTTTTATCTTATTTTGCACTTTTATTTATCTTTTATATCTATCACTATCAGATCTCATCTTTGCAAATAGTTGTGAAGGGATTGACAACCCCTTTATCGCGTTGGGTGCAAGTATTTGTTCGTTTGTGTAGGAGCAACCATTGGCGACTTGTGTGTTCCTCCTACTGGATTGATACCTTGGTTCTCAATAGAGGGAAATACTTATCTCTACTTTGCTGCATCACCCTTTCCTCTTGAAGGGAAAAACCAACGCCAGCTCAAGAAGTAGCAGGAAGAATTTCTGGTGCCATTGCCGGGGAGGATCTACATCAAGCCTACCAAGTACCCATCATAAACTATCATCTCTTGCATTTATATTATTCGCCATTTGCCTCTCGTTTTCATTTCCCCCACTTCTAATTTTTTTTCAGAAAAACACAAAGATATTTGCCTTTTTATTCGCCTTCTTTCTGTTCGCCTTTTCATTTGCTTTTTGTTCGCTTGTGTGCTAGATTGCTTGCTTTGAACCTATCATCATGAGTGATTTTGGTATGGTAGAAACAGATGATGGTAGAACTCCTAAAATTGGACATTCTACTAATATGGATGCTAAAACTTTTGTTTTAGGACAAGGGAATGTTATAGGAAAAGGTGACATTCAAGAATTCTTTAATGGCGTTGGATCTTTGACTTGTGATGATGCTCCTATACTTAAAAGAACTAACACTTATGCAGAAGCTATTTCAGCACTTGTTCCTAAACTTGAGAAAAGATTGATTCGTACTCATCCTACTTTGCAAAGATTGTTTTATGTGTTACCTATTATAAAACATCTCACAGCTAAGAAGATAGCTACCCTTGTTCTTATGAATGAGTTTGATTACATAGTGCAGGAAGCTAATGAGATTTTTGATTTTTATGGTATGAATCATGAAAAACCGGTAATAGATGAAATCCTTTACAATAGTGATTATTTATTAAGACATTTGCTTGCCAATGATCGCATCTTTGATGAGAACCTTAAAAAGGAAGTTCCCGTATTGGACATGACCCAACAAGTTTTCAATGATGCTAACCAACAATATTGTTGGATCGTAGCCGGTAATCAAAGGGGGTATGCGGATGGACAACTTGATAATGCTAAAATTTCTATGGATGATGTGTTTCTTGTTATATTTGAAAAACCTCCTCACAAAAAAACCTCTATGGAAAATAAGAAGAAAGATGACAATACCTAGATATATGCAATATGCCTAGCTAGGGGCGTAAAACAACAACGCTTGCTGGGAGGCAACCCAATTTTATTTTTATTTTTTGATTTTTGTTTCTACTTTTCAATAAATATGCAATTATACTTATGTTATGATTGTGTTTTAGTATTTTAATTAGTGTTTGGGACAAGTAAGACCTTTGGGATGATTTGGAAGATTGTTGATTTGATTCTGTGAGAAAATAGGAACTTTTCCGTCCAGTAGCAGAATTATTAAAATTCACTGGAGCGCGATAAAATTTAGAATGTTTTACACTTTATTATTATAGATTTCCCATGTTGTCCTAATTTTTCGGAATTTTTGGAGTTACAGAAGTTTGGCTAAAGTCCAGATTACTACCGACTATTCTGTTTCTGACAGATTCTCTTTTCATTGTGTTGTTTGCTTAGAGCAACTCTAGCAGACCTCGCATCCGGAGCAAACCCGCATAATTCCGGCGATTATACGGGCTTGACCCATTTTTCTGGCCAGGCCAGAGCCCGCATCGGTGTCCGGCCCGTAAATTTTTTTGCCGCAGCCCGCAAACGCAACCCCCGAGCCACTATAACTGCGGGTTTGCGGGGCAGATGCGGGTCGAACTATCCTCCCGCCCCCGCGTTCCCCTCCAATTCCCCACTGCGCCGCTTGATTTCTCGCCGCCGGCGAGCCTTGAAGCACCATGGCTGACTCGGGGGATGAGGCGGAGCGCCGCCGCCGCGCCAGATCTGACGCCGCGCGCAAGCGGTGGCGCGTTGGTGGCTCAACCAGGGTGCCCGGCCGCCGCTGGCATTCGACCAGCGCGAGCTCAACGAGTTCGAGCTCGAGCGCGCCCATCGCCGCCGCGCCTCCTCCGGCAACTGGTCCGCGGGGAGGTCATCTGGCCACTGGTCTGTGGGGAGCTCATCCGCGGGCGCATCGAGCTCGCGGCTCGTTCTGGTGAAGAGGGAGCCGGAGGAGGCCGTGCCCGATGCGCCGCCGCGCCGAGGCGTCATCGAACCGGAGGACTACCTCCCATCGGGGCAGGAGGAGCTCCTCGAGCGCGTCGTCCTCAAGCCGTCAGGGAGGGAGCTGCAGGAGATGGAAGAGTGCATCCGGTGCGAGCTCGAGTACGAGCAGCTCTTCCTCGATTCGGGCCTTGCGGCATCGAAGGAGGCCGACCTGCGCGTGATGAAGGAGGAGTGGGTGAAGCTCTTCGTCGACCTCGGCTCTGACTCCTCCGACTCCGACTGATCGCCGCCGGTGGGCAGCTACTGCAGGAGCTCCGGTGAGCTCAATTTTGTTGCACTGATGCGGTAGCGTAGGCCCTGTCTAGCATATCTAACCTCTATGTATGTATGTGGCGTGTATGAACTTATTATGCGAAGAAGAAACATGTATGCAAGCGAGCTGTTGTTTAAATTTCTCGCGCGAAACAACTTTTTTTAAAAAAATTTAGGGGTCCGTTTGCAGTTTCTAGTCTGCCACCGCAATTTTCGGCCTACATAATCGCCCCCGTGCGACCTGCAAACACATTTTACGGGTCAGCAAAATGCGGGGTCTGCTAGAGTTGCTCTTATTTTGGTGCATCTATGGGTTGTATCGGGGGGTATGAACCATGGTGAAGTTAGAATACAGTAGATATAATGCAAATATAAGATCAAAATGAGTTTACAACAGTACCTAAAAGGGGTGGTTTGCTTTATTATACTAACGGATCTCACGAGTTTTCTGTTGAGTTTTGTGTTGTGAAGTTTCCAAGTTTTGGGTGAAGTTTCGATGGACTATGGAATAAGGAGTGGCAAGAGCCTAAGCTTGGGGATGCCCATGTCACCTCAAGGTAATATTAAAAGACAACGAAGCATAAAAAATGCCCCGGAAGGCATCCTCTCTTTTGTTTACAATCCATCGGTAAATTACTTGAAGCTATATTTTTATTCACCACATGATAAGTGTTCTGCTTGGAGTGTCTTGTATTGTATGAGTCTTTGCTTTATTTGCTTTTTATTTTGCCACAATCATCCTTGCTATACATACCTTTTGAGAGGGACACACATTAATCATGAATTTGTTAGAATACTCTATGTGCTTCACTTGTATTTTTTGACCTAGGTAGTTGCTCTAGTCCTTCACTTATATTTTTTCAGAGCACGCCGGTCGTTATATTTTGAAGAAATCAATGAAATATCATGCTTCAATTATATTATTTTGAGAGTCTTATAAATAGTATGGCAATTTTCTTAGGTTAGGAACTTAGTCCTAATATGATGGGTATTCAAGATGGATATAATAAAAACTTTCATGAACATCATTGAATATACGAGAAGTTTGATTCCTTGCATTTGTTTTGAGATATAAATATGGTAATATTAGAGCCATGCTACTGATTAATTGTGGTTTATTAAGAATATTTGTGTTAGGGTCTGTGATTCCCGAAGCATGCACATATGGTCTCTCATTATGCTATGAAATTGGAGCATGATTTATTATTGATTGTCATCCTTTGCATGGAGGTCGGGAGCGCACGATGGTTAACTCCTACCAACCTCTCCCCTAGGAGCATGCGTAGTAGTACTTTCCTTCAAGGGCTAATAAACTTTTGCAATAACTATGCGAGTTCTTTATGACTAATGTGAGTCCATGGATTATACTCACTCACCTTTCCACATTTTGCTAGCTTCTTTGGTACCATGCATTGCCCTTTCTCACCTTGAGATGTGGTGCAAACTTCGCCGGTGCATCCAAACCCTATGATATGTTACGCTCTTTCACACATAAGCCACCTTATATCTTCCTCAAAACAACCACCATACGTAACTATAATGGCATTTCCATAGACATTCTAAGATACTTTGCCATGCAACTTCCACCGTTCCGTTTTATTATGACACACATCATCATTGCATATTGCTTTGCATTATCATATAGTTGGCATAGTATTTGTGGCTTGGCCACCATTCATATTTTTTATACATGTCACGCTAGATCATTGCACATCCCAGTACACCGCTGGAGGTATTCATCTAGAGTCATATTTTTGTTCTAGAATCGAGTTGTAATTCTTCAGTTGTAAGTAAATAAAAGTGTGATGATCATCATTATTAGCGCATTGTCCCATGCGAGGAAAGGATGATGGAGAATATGATTCTCTCACAAGTTGGGATGAGACTCCAGACGGAAAAAAGAGAGACCAAAGAGCCCAAAATAAAAAAAGAGAGGCCAAAGAGCCCAAAAAGAAAAAAAGAAAAAAAGAAAAATGAGAAAAAAACAGAGAAGGGACAATGTTACTATCCTTTTCCACACTTGTGCTTCGAAGTAGCACCATGTTCTTCATGATAGAGAGTCTCCTATTTTGTCACTTTCATATATTACTAGTGGGAATTTTTTATTATAGAACTTGGCTTGTATATTCCAATGATGGGCTTCCTCAAATGCCCAAGGTCTTCATGAGCAAGCAAGTTGGATGCACACCCACTTAGTTTTCTTTTGAGCTTTCATACACTTATAGCTCTAGTGCATCCGTTGCATGCCAATGCCCACTCCTTGCATTGACATCAATTGATGGGCATCTTCTTAGCCTGTTAATTAGCCTCGTCGATGTGAGACTTTCTCCTTTTTTGTCTTCTCCACACAACCTCCAACATCATATTCTATTCCACTCATAGTGCTATATCCATGACTCATGCTCATGTATTGCGTGAGAGTTGAAAAAGCTGAAGTGCGTTAAAAACTATGAACCCATTGCTTGGCTAAGAACGGGGTTGTGCATCATAAATACTTTGTGTTAAGAAGATGGAGCATGACAAGACTATATGATTTTGTAGGGATAACTTTCCTTAGTCATTATATTTTTGAAAAGACATTATTGCTTTTTAGTGTGCTTGAAGTATTATTTTTTTATGTCAATATTAAACTTTTGTTTTGAATCTTATGGTTCTGAATATTCATGCCACATAAAGAAAGATTACATGATAAACATGTTAGGTAGCACTCCACATCAAAAATTCCGTTTATATCATTTACCTACTCGAGGACGAGCAGGAATTAAGCTTGGGGATGATTGATACGTCTCCAATGTATCTATAATTTTTTATTGTTACATGCTACTATATTATCAATCTTGGATTTTTATATGCATTATTCTGCTATTTTATATCATTTTTGGGACTAACCTATTAACCTAGTGCCAAGTGCTAGTTGTTGTTTTTTCCTTGTTTTTACCTTTACAGAAAATCAATACCAAACGGAGTCCAAATGGATCGAAGCTTTTTGATGGTTTTTCTTGGACCACAAGACACCCTGGAAGCTTCGGGAAGAGGCCAGAGGAGCCATGGGATTGACACAAGCCTATAGGGCGCGCCCCCAAGCTTGTGGGCCCCCCGTAGCCCCTCTAACCCTAATTGTTCTTATATAAATACCCAAATATTCCCCATAGACCAGAGGGCACACCAAAAATACTTTTCCGCCGCCGCAAGTTTCTATTCTCGTGAGATCCCATCTGGATGCCTTTTTGTGTACTCTGCCGGAGGGGGATTCAACCACAAAGGGCTTCTACTTCAACCTTGCTACACTTCCGATGATGTGTGAGTATTTTACCACAGACCTACGGGTCGATATACTAGTACAACGAGCTCCTAAACAAATGGTTCAAAACCCCTTTCCGCAACGGCATTTGGAACCGTCTCCAAGTGAGTGTGGGCGATAGGGGGGTCCTTCCCCCACGACCCAGAAACCGTCTGGGATATGCCCTCCTGGCACACAAGTTCGGCAAAATGAGGTCGTGTGCGACCGGCGAGCGCTAAAATACAGAAATACGTATAGTAGAGCTAAAAAATACAAATATACGGCGAAATTGTTTCCGGTCGCAAGTACATCCCACACAGTCAGTCCCCACTAAACATTTCCGTGTGTATGTACATCCCACACAGTCGCTCGAAGGAAAACGTTTCCGTTCACAGGTACATCACACGCAATTTTTCCCGTTAAATCGCTTGCGTTATTGAATATATCACACACGGTCCATGGAAGAAACTGTTTGGCAAAGGCTGTCCGTCACACACAGTTTTCATGTGGTAAACATTTGCGCGAGGTGGCCTAACACAAACAGTTTTCAAGAGAATGTCGTGTGTGATTATTCATTGATCAAACACGGTTTATTCCTAGAAACTGTGTGCGTTGCCTACGGTCATCGCCCACGGTATTTTTTTCAACAACTGTTTGCAATAGCAAAACCCAATTAGCAGGCTAATTCGCCACTAGTAGGATAATTAACCGATTATTCATAATCCATTTATTAATCTAATTGACAGTTCATATTAAGCACACAATATATTTCATTTTCATAATTGAAATACATCAGAGTACATCATCATATAGCTTCAGCACTCAGCTACCCCATTACACAACTACGCCAGGACTAAGTTTCACATGCAACATCTATAACCTTTCGAAATTAGCATCATAGACGGTACATAGACAGATGTATCTCATCTAGAAAACTGCTGAAGCAGAAGGCGAATATTGAGCCTTCATTGATGTTGAAGGTCTTTGTAACTTTAGGCCAGTGCCTGTGGATGATTGACCGTCCATCCTTCGTCCTCTTCAGGAACACTCCTGACCATACAGGTGGTTTGAGAGGTAATCATCAGTGAACTGCTTTGGAAAGGTCTGAAAACAAGGATGTGCATAAATGTCTTCTCTATATTGGAAATGGTGCAAAGGAATTAAATGGGCAAGGTATAATAGTTAGTACCATCCTGTAGTGAACTGATGTCTTCTTCATTGTGCAGACAAAGATCTTGTTGTTTTTTGTTGCTAATTTCTTTATCCTAACAATCTTTCTGAGTTTCTTGACTTGACTGATATTCATGGACAACTCATTTCCCCATATGCAAAAAGGGTCGAACAGTGGGTCAAAACCTCTGACAGCAGGACCTACATGTGCAAGACCAAATTGTTAAAAACATAAATATTAGAATGGTTCCTGCAATTGCACAATAATGTGCTATTAGACAACGGACCATGTACGTGCTAACCTCGATTGTAAACCTCAGTGCTTCCCATTGTTTCCCTGCAACACATATAAGGTACTTAGTCATCAGGTTAAGTAAGGGTTTGTATGCTATCAGTAAAATATGTTGATGAAAAATAGTCACATTGCAGATTCATCAGAGTAATTCAAGCCACAGGGAAAACCCATTTACCCAAACCAAGCATGATTAGGAACTAGGAAATATAGCACTTGTATATGTTTCTCATGTATTAAGTGCAGCCAAATTCGATTTATTCCTCACATGCACAACAATACAAAATTCTACCCACGACAATTGGACATCGCATTGCAGAATTGAACCAAACAGTTAACTAAACACCACAAAAAATGAACCAAACATTAATTGAGCACCACATTGCACAATATAACTTTGAACCAAGCAGTTAACTAAACACCACAACAAATGAACCAAACATTAACTGAGCACCACATTGCACAATATAACATACTCCTAATAGAAGATCAGACAGTTAACCAAACAGTTAGCTACAACCAATTGTAGCAATTGTATTTGTTTCTCATGTATTTACTACAGCCAAATTCAATTTATTCCTCACATGGTATACAATAACAGAATGCACCCACAATTTTGTAAAGATAAATTCGATTTATTTCTCACATGGAAGACAATACAAAATTGCATCCTGAAGAATTGAACATCACATTTGCAGAATTGAACCAAACAGTTAACTGAAGACGACAACTAATTAACAAAACAGTTAATAAGTGAGCACCACACTGCACAACATATATAACATATACACTAGAGCAACAGATTGCATGATGAAATTAGATAGCACAATTCACTAGAATTTGTGAAGGAAAGGCAGGAGCAGCGGCGTAGCTAGCAAACGGCAAGGTGCTCCTTCAAGATCTGGGGGTCGGCATGAATGGCAGCCATTGTAACATCCCTAGCCTTGCTATGCACTTGGACTTGCTTGGTTGTTGCATCATGTCTAAATTTCTTTTAAACTTGAAATGAGGATTGTTCAAACCCTAGCACCAGATCAAAGCAAATAGGTTCAACCTAAAGTAATATTCAATGAACCCAAAATGCCCTTTGAAAATGTTCATGATTTTTTATAAAGGTGAAAATCTCTGCCAAAAATGATGAGCATATTTCTTGGCCATTTATGGATTTTTGAAATAACCCATATTGTATTTGAATTGGGGTT
>NC_041384.1:38119789-38139714 GCF_002162155.2 Triticum dicoccoides | reverse complement strand
AACAGCTCCAATAATTCTGAAACATTTGCTGGGGCTCTGGAATTATTCAGTTAGCATCCAATTTTTTTTTAGAATTTACTAAAATGGTTTAGTACTTTTACTAAATCAAAACAGACAAAAGAATATAGAAAAACAGAAAAAGAGAGAGAGAGAGAGAGAGGACTTACCTGGCTTACCTGCAGCCAAAGTATACGGCCCAGCCCACCAACCGCCGCACTGTCTTCAACCTCCTGCCAGTAGGCAGGAGGGCGTGTGTTCCGTGCGCTCGTGCACGCGCTGCGGCCACCTCCTCTCTCCCTGCCTGCCTGGACCTCCCTCGCGTCGCCATGCACCTCCCTGGTCTCTCTCTCACTCTCCCCATGCTCCTCCCCCCTCCTCGGTCCCGCTCTCTAATGCACACCCGGACGCGGCCGTCGCCACCGACCATGATCACCGTGGCCACCGTCCACCCTACCCCTCTCCGTACCGTCCAACGGCTCCACCGCGACGCCCTCTTCCTCATCGCCAAGTCACGTGACGTCGGGGCCCCTGTGCCGTCGTCCTCACCTTCGTCTTCTTTCGCGGGATCCGATGACAACCGCTGACGATTCGATGTCGTCCGGCCTCCCTCGAGCTCGCTGACCACCTCTACGAGCCCGCTGTGAGCTCACCGTCCATTTCCCATTTAACTCCACCGTCGTTTTCACCGATAAGCTAGCCCACCATCGACGCCATACTGAGGCCGCCGCCATGAGCTCGCTTCCGGCGAACTCCGACCACCTCATGCCCTCACGTTGCTTTCTCTGGATGCGCGCGGGCACGGGCTACCTTCTGGCTCCCTCAGCGCGTCGATCTGTCGCCTGTGGCGTAACTCCAGCGGACCCCCACCATTGGCTGAGGTCGTCGCCAGCTAATCTCCGGCCGGCTGACGTGGCCTAATTAGTTTAGGCACTAACAACCCCATCCGGTCACTGACAGAGGGCCCCAGCGCCCACTAAACTTGTAATTAGGCTAAACACCCCCCTATTTAACCCTGTGACACTAACATGTGGACCCCAGATGCCAGGTTTGACTCCAGTCAGCGCTGTTGACTCGTTGATGCAAGCATGATGCAGTAATTGACTTTCTGGTTTTAAAATAATCAGGAAATTCCAAAAAATAGCCAAAACTTCAGAAATTCATAGAAAAATAACTATAACTCAAAATGAAATAAATTATATATGAAAAATGATTAGAAAAATCCAATCTATCCATCTATACCCTCTTCATGCATGTTAGAACAACTTTTGGCTACTGTTTAGGACAAACCAAATGAATGGCATTTAAATAACCACATGTGGAGTTTGAATTTGAACCTTTGGTTCAAACCAACTTCATTTAATATGGATTCTAGTTGCATTAGATTAAATAACAGCATGTTGCCATGTCATGATCATGCATCATATTGTTGCATTGCATTGATTGTGTTCCATCTCTGTTGTCAGTATTTGTCCCCTCTCAGTATACGTGGTTCCGACGATGAGATCGATGACACCGATGAAGAACTATACTATCTTCAGAAGTGCCAGGCAAGCAAAAACCCCTTGTTCATTCCGATACAATCCCACTCTCTCGCTTATGCTCTCTTTTACCTGCATTAGGACAACAACGCTCCAACTATTACCTGCTGCGCTAGTTGAACCCCTTTCCTCTGCATGACCTGTCATTGCCACAGTAAATAGATGAAACCCACTAGCATGAGTAGGATTTGTTTGAGCCTTGATGTGCCTACTCATTCATGCTTGTTGTCATGCCTGCTACTGCTTAGAGTTGAGTCAGGTCTAATTCATCTGAGATGAATTGGAATGTGGTGAACATGTCCTATTGTTGAGAGCTAAGTATGTGAACACGATTTGGTAAAGGTAGCGGTGAGAGGCCATGTAGGAGTACATGGTGGGTTGTCTCATTGAAACCATCCTCAGGAACTGAGTTCTGTGCTTGTGATCCATGAACAACTACTACCACGCATTGGAATGCTTAAGTGCCCCTCTCGAGTTATTAATTGCCTTGATCTCTGTCCAGGAGTTGCAACTAGTTTTTGGTGTTTGTAGGATATGTGTTGGGGGTCGTGCATAGCGCTGGCCCTAGGGGTGGGCTATCATGCGGTAGAGACACGCGACACGGTGTACCGGGACACTCGTTTGGTTCCTTGGGAACCCTTCTCTCATCGTTTGGGGCCATGAGTGAAACCCCGGCCGGATCTCCTTGCGGATGGAAACCAAATAGGCGATAAACCTGTACTAGAGACTTGTGTGGTTAGTCAGGTCATGGCCCACACCCTCGCTGGGCTTCCGCTTGAAGGATGCCGAGTACATGTTGTAACACCCCAAAAATTTAATCATGTTTTGTTTATTAAAAAATTTCCAGGAAATTAAACCTTTCATTTTCTGGGTTTTCTTTGATTTCAGAACCAATCCTTTCTTTGATATTATGGAGTTTTACCCCAAGTGAAAACTTTCCAAATATATTATTGGACTCGTTTACCCTCTCAAGAAAAAAATTTCTATTATCAGTGGATTTATTTGCATAATTATTTCTCTCTGAGCTTTATTCCTTAAAATGATTTTTCATAAACCTTAGAGCCTCTTTTGCACTACAACCCTTTGATAAATTTAGTTAAAAATCCCACCAAAATTTGAGGATGTCATGTGATGTTTTTAAACCACCTTGATGCAAAAATATCTTTTATTCATTGGATATTTTGAGCTCCACCCCAAGTTTTCAAATCTGGTCCAGTTTGTGGTATTGCACTACAACCTAATTAAATATTACTTTAAAGCTTCCACCAAAATTATGGGATGTTAGTAGTATTATATTATTCAACTTTATGCAAAAACCCAGTGATGTTCTTTGAAAAATTTGAGTAAATCATCCTCATCTTCATTCTGGCCTAGCTTAGCATTTTCTACTGCAACCCTAATTTATTTTGCTCTAGTAACCATGAGCTTTTTCCTGCTTATAGACCACCCTACAAAACCCTTAACTCCAGGAGAGTGGACCCATTGGAGGATTTTAAGTACATGCAATAATGCCATTTACCTGCTGTCCAGAACTGAAGATTTGCAAAACTTGCACTAGCAAGTTTCTACTTTTGCCCAAATGACCTTTCCATCATCACCTATACCTAGAGAGACACTGACCTGGAGGTTTTGGCCACCCCAAGAGTTGCCTAGATGCCCACGGCATTCTGTCAAACACCTTGGGTACATGGTCAGTTTTGACATGGCTTTTAGTTTGCATTGTGAGCTTGATCCACTGACCCAGCAACCTTGTCCACTAAACTCCTAGATGCCTCTAACCTAAACCTGCTAATTTCCAGCCTCACCCAAGCTCTCTAACACACGCTGGCATTTCGTCGAGCACCTGGCGTGCACGCTCTGGGCGCGGCCAGAGCGTGCGTTTTGCACGTGCGTGCGTGCGAGTCGCCGCGTCCCGCTGCCGCCTACCCGTGCCTGTTCTGGCCCCTCCCACTCACAGCCGACGCACCCCGACTCCTCCCACATCGCAGAACCGCCCCGCCCCCTCCTGGCGCCCTACAGCACCGCCACCGCAAGCCGCCACCGCCGCCCCGACAACCTCTGCCCTGGACGGTGCTGCCCAAGCCTTCTCCGTTCGCCAGCTGCCCTCGTGAGCAGGCCATCCTCATCTGCTCGCCCTCCCAAACCCCGCTAGCCTCCACCACGTCGCCCTGCTGCAAACAGAATGGCGGTTTGACGGCGTCCTTATCCATGGCCGCGGAACCGACCTAGTCACACTATAAGTAGGGGCCCCCGAGATCATCCAAGCACTCAGGCAGCCTCAGGCCCTTCCCCTGGAGCCCCCACGACCAGCAATCGACGGCCGGAAGCTTCTTCCTCGACTTCGGCCAGTTCGGCCGCTGCCTCACTCTGGTGTCGTGCGTCGTGAACAGAGCTCCTCCAGTCCATCCAATGCCACCATTCCTCTCCCCTCGACATCGTGGAGCCGCCCAGCCTCTCAAACGCGATCAAAAACCACTGTAGATCAAACCCCCAATTCCTCCCGAAGCCACCTCCGCCGCGGAGCTCACCGCCGGCGACTCCCTCCGTCCCCGCCAGCCCTTCGACTACCGGGAGGACTGCCCTGGTCTGGCGGATCTATCCCTGTCCTTGGATCCCCGTGGGGAGCCACCGTTCGCCGGCGACGATCGCCGGAGCCCCGCCCCGCTCGGACAGAGGAGGAAGGAGGCGCGGGCGACTGGTCAAACCTGACCAATGGGCCCGAGGGACCCACTGTTAGTGACCCAAGCCGGCCTGTGCTGGTTTAAGTGGAGGCGTAAACCTCAGAAGTACGTCTCCTCTGCCTTGAAAGCGTATTCGCCCCAAAACGTTTTCTTTTTCTGGTTTTATTTAAAAATAGAATATTGACTAAACTTTGACTGGCTATAACTTTTTAAATATAAGTCCGACTTGATTCTTTTTCTGTTGTTTCCCAAATATTGTCTAGTTTATTTTCATATTTATTTGAAAACTTTCCAAACAACTTTTTTGTACTGTTTTGAAAGTATGTGTTAATTCAAATCTATTTAAAATAGGATTATGAAGAGGGAGAAGAAAACTTTCAAAAAGTTTTGGAATGCACCCTGCCTCTCCACAACTTGAAGGCAAGCATTCTGAACCCTGGCATAATAGTTTTGTGGGTTGTTTGATACGGTTATAACCTACCTTGACATGGAGCATTCGTTATTCTATGTGACGATATGATCATACGCATTGAGTGCATAATGAAAATTCTTGCTGTTGGAAATGGATATGCTTGTGATAGTAATCACTCTCGTATACCTTTCATGCCTACCGGGAGGAAGCCGGCAAAGTCTCTGTCTTGGGTAGACACGAGCTTGTCTCCGGTCTTCCTCGAGACGCTTGTGTCCGGTATGACATAGTGAGGCATGATGAGTGGTGATTTTGTCTATGGTTGGAACATGTTTGTTATGCTAACCATGCAGGGAATACTTAAACCTCCTGAGCCAACCGTAGATCGAGTCTTGTTCCAGTAACCCCCATACTTGTTTCGTACTACCACTTGTCCCTGCCACAGGTAGGGTACGGTTCAGTAAGTTATCAACCCCTTCCTAGCACACACCTTAGAGAGAGGCCATGGTGGAAGATACCGGAACGCCTCCGGTAGGCATGCCACCTGGTCCGGGGGCATGGGTGTTTTTGGTTGTAGCCGAAGGGGTAGCTCCCCTAGTTTGCGCGTGGTATAAAGTTTGTGATCCCATGCTAACCGAGGTTGTAGCCTCCCTAATTAGAGTTTTGCTTAACATGTGTCGTGGGTGATTCCAGACACTGGTAAGTTAGGCTGGTGTGTGCGGGCGGGTGTGTTTTCAATCAAAAGACCGTAGGCGGAATTAGTGCCGATGGACTAAAGAAATCCGTTACTCGTGGGTAAAGAGTACACCCTCTGCAGAGATTATATCTATTCGAATAGCCGTGTCCATGATTAAGGACTACAGTCTGGGATGGGTCAAGTGTCGGTCTTTGGAGGAAAACCTACTAAACCAGAACATGGATCGTGACTTGTGACTCATGATGATTATGATTATTATTATTATGGATGATCCATTACATTATTCGTATTATTGAGTATCCCTGGGATGGTTCTACCTCCTGGATATTCACTGTGAATATTCTTATATAAGCCCTTTATGTGGTGTCGCTCAGACGCCCGACTGTGGCATGCTTGTTATTTCAAATACCTATAAGCCCTTTATGTGGTGTCGCTCAGACGCCCGACTGTGGCATGCTTGTTATTTCAAATACCTATAAGCCCTTTATGTGGTGTCGTTCAGACGCCCGACTATGGCATGCTTGTCATTTCAATCACTTATAAGCCCTTTATGTGGTGTCGCATAGACGCCCGACTGTGGCATGCTTGTTATTTCTTTTATAGATAAGCCCTTTATGTGGTGTCGCTCAGACGCCCGACTGAGGCATGCTTTATATTATTATCCTTTCGAGGCGTTGCTTCAGATACCCGATCGGTGCATTTTACTTCTCTTCTCGGGTTGTTTATTCATGTTCTATATGAATAGTTTACTTGCGTGCATCATAAATTTTATTTCGTGACTGACGTAGTGATCATGGCATATTTCAGAGCATGATTATCATTTGTTATATTATACCTATGTTCATATTGTTTGCGAGTACATTCAAAGTACTCACTGGATTGTCCCTGGCTATTGTCTTGGCCAGATTTCTTGCATGGAGAGGAGCATTGCGACGACAGCCTCGGAACCTACGCAATGGTGATAGTGAAGGAAATATTCCCTAGAGGCAATAATAAAGTTATTATTTATTTCCTTATATCATGATAAATGTTTATTATTCATGCTAGAATTGTATTAACCGGAAACTTAGTACATGTGTGAATACATAGACAAACATAGTGTCACTAGTATGCCTCTAATTGACTAGCTCGTTAATCGAAGATGGTTAAGTTTCCTAGCCATGGACATGATTGTCATTTGATTAATGAGATCACATCATTAGGAGAATGATGTGATTGACTTGACCCATTCCGTTAGCTTAGCACTTGATCATTTAGTATGTTACTATTGCTTTCTTCATGACTTATACATGTTCCTATGACTATGAGATTATGCAACTCCCGTTTACCGAGGAACACTTTGTGTGCTACCAAACGTCACAACATAACTGGGTGATTATAAAGGTGCTCTACAGGTGTCTCCGAAGGTACTTGTTGGGTTGGCGTATTTCGAGATTAGGATTTATCACTCCGATTGTCGGAGAGGTATCTCTGGGCCCTCTCGGTAATGCACATCACTTAAGCCTTGCAAGCATTGCAACTAATGAGTTAGTTGCAGGATGATGTATTACCGAATGAGTAAAGAGACTTGCCGATAACGAGATTGAACTAGGTATTGAGATATCGACGATCGAATCTCAAGCAAGTAACATACCGATGACAAAGGGAACAACGTATGTTGTTATGCGGTCTGACCGATAAAGATCTTCGTAGAATATGTGGGAGCCAATATGAGAATCCAGGTTCCGCTATTGGTTATTGACCGGAGACGTGTCTCGGTCATGTCTACATAGTTCTCGAACCCGTAGGGTCCGCACGCTTAACGTTTCGATGACAGTTATATTATGAGTTTATGTGTTTTGATGTACCGAAGGAGTTCGGAGTCCCGGATGAGATCGGGGACATGACGAGGAGTCTCGAAATGGTCGAGACGTAAAGATCGATATATTGGACGACTATATTCGGACATCGGAAAGGTTCCGAGTGATTCGGGTATTTTCGGGAGTACCAGAGAGTTACGGGAATTCGTATTGGGCCTTAATGGGCCATACGGGAAAGGAGAGAAAGGCCTCAAAGGGTGGCCGCACCCCTCCCCATGGGCTGGTCCGAATTGGACTAGGGAGGGGGGGCGCCCCCTTCCTTCCTTCTCCTTTTCCCTTCCCTTTCCTTCCCTCCTACTCCTACTACTTGGAAGGGCTCCTAGTTCTACTAGGAAAGAGGGAATCATACTCCCGGTGGGAGTAGGACTCCCCTAGGGCGCGCCATAGAGAGGGCCAGCCCTCCCCCTCCTCCACTCCTTTATATACGGGGGCAGGGGGCACCCCAAAGACACAACAATTGATCATTGATCTCTTAGCCGTGTGCGGTGCCCCCCTCCACCATAATCCACCTCGATAATACTGTAGTGGTGCTTAGGCGAAGCCCTGCATCGGTAGAACATCAACATCGTCACCACGCCGTCGTGCTGACGAAACTCTCCCTCAACAATCGGCTGGATCGGAGTTCGAGGAACGTCATCGGGCTGAACGTGTGCTGAACTCGGAGGTGCCGTGTGTTCGATACTTGGATTGGTCGGATCGTGAAGACGTACGACTACATCAACCGCATTTTGCTAACGCTTCCGCTTTCGGTCTACAAGGGTACGTGGACAACACTCTCCCCCCTCGTTGCTATGCATCACCATGATCTTGTGTGTGCATAGGAATTTTTTTGAAATTACTACGTTCCCCAACAGTGGCATCCGAGCCAGGTTTTATGCATAGATGTCATATGCACGAGTAGAACACAAGTGAGTTCTGGGCGATATAAGTCATACTGCTTACCAGCATGTCATACTTTGGTTCGGCGGTATTGTTGGATGAAGCGGCCCAGACCGACATTACGCGTACGCTTACGCGAGACTGGTTCTACCGACGTGCTTTGTACACAGGTGGCTGGCGGGTGTCTGTTTCTCCAACTTTAGTTGAACTGAGTATGGCTACGCCCGGTCCTTGCGAAGGTTAAAACAGCACCAACTTGACAAACTATCGTTGTGGTTTTTGATGCGTAGGTAAGAACGGTTCTTGCTAAGCCCGTAGCAGCCACGTAAAATTTGCAACAACAAAGTAGAGGACGTCTAACTTGTTTTTGCAGGGCATGTTGTGATGTGATATGGTCAAGACATGATGCTAAATTTTATTGTATGATATGATCATGTTTTGTAACCAAGTTATCGGCAACTGGCAGGAGCCATATGGTTGTCGCTTTATTGTATGCAATGCAATCGCCCTGTAATGCTTTACTTTATCACTAAGCGGTAGCGATAGTCGTAGAAGCATAAGATTGGCGAGACGACAACAATGCTACGATGGAGAACAAGGTGTCGCGCCGGTGACGATGGTGATCATGGAGGTGCTTCGGAGATGGAGATCACAAGCACAAGATGATGATGGCCATATCATATCACTTATATTGATTGCATGCGATGTTTATCTTTTATGCATCTTATCTTGCTTTGATTGACGGTAGCATTATAAGATGATCCCTCACTAAATTATCAAAGTATAAGTGTTCTCCCTGAGTATGCACCGTTGCGAAAGTTCTTCGTGCTGAGACACCACGTGATGATCGGTTGTGATAGGCTCTACGTTCAAATACAACAGGTGCAAAACAGTTGCACACGCGGAATACTCAGGTTAAACTTGACGAGCCTAGCATATAACAGATATGGCCTCGGAACACGGAGACTGAAAGGTCGAGCGTGAATCATATAGTAGATATGATCAACATAGTGATGTTCACCATTGAAACTACTCCATCTCACGTGATGATCGGACATGGTTTAGTTGATATCGATCACGTGATCACTTAGAAGATTAGAGGGATGACTATCTAAGTGGGAGTTCTTAAGTAATTTGATTAATTGAACTTTAATTTATCATGAACTTAGTCTTGGTAGTATTAGCATATCTATGATGTAGATCAATAGCTCGCGTTGTTGCTTCCCTATGTTTTATATATGTTCCTAGAGAAAACTAAGTTGAAAGATGTTAGTAGGAATGATGCGGATTGGATCCGTGATCTGAGGTTTAACCTAATTGCTGCATAGAAGAATTATGTCCTTGATGCACCGCTAGGTGACTGACCTATTGCAGGAGCAGATGCAGACGTTATGAATGTTTGGCTAGCTCAATATGATGACTACTTGATAGTTAAAGTGCACCATGCTTAACGGCTTAGAATCGGGATTTCAAAGACGTTTTGAACATCATGGACCATATGTGATGTTCCAGGAGTTGAAGTTAATATTTCAAGCAAATACCCGAGTTGAGAGATATGAAGTCTCCAACAAGTTCTATAGCTAAAAGATGGAGGAGAATAGCTCAAGCAGTGAGCATGTGCTCAGATTGTCTGGGTACTACAATCGCTTGAATCAAGTGGGAGTTAATCTTTCAGATAAAATAGTGATTGACAGAATCCTCTAGTCACCATCACCAAGTTAGTGGAACTTTGTGATGAACTATAATATACAAGGGATGACGAAAGTAATTCCCAAGCTCTTCGTGATGCTGAAATCGATGAAGGTAGAAATCAAGAAAAACATCAAGTGTTGATGGTTAACAAGATCACTAGTTTCAAGAAAAGGGCAAAGGGAAGAAGGGGAACTTCAAGAAGAATGGCAAGCAAAGTTGCTGCTCAAGTAAAGAAGCCCCAGTCTAGACCTAAGCCTGAGACTAAGTGCTTCTACTGCAAAGGGACTGGTCGGAACTGCCCCAAGTATTTGGCGGATAAGAAGGATGGCAAAGTGAACAAAGGTATATTTGATATACAGATTATTGATGTGTATTTTACTAGTGTTCATAGCAACCCCTCGGTATTTGATACTGGTTCAGTTGCTAAGAGTAGTAACTCAAAACAGGAGTTGCAGAATGAACAAAGACTAGTTAAGGGTGAAGTGATGTTGTGTGTTGGAAGTGGTTCCAAGATTGATATGATCATCATCGCACGCTCCCTATACTTTCGGGATTAGTGTTGAACCTAAATAAGTGTTATTTGGTGTTTGCGTTGAGCATGAATATGATTTGATCATGCTTATTGCAATACGGTTATTCATTTAAGTTAGAAAATAATTGTTGTTCTGTTTACATGAATAAAACCTTATATGGTTACACACCCAATGAAAGTGGTTCGTTGGATCTCGATCGTAGTGATACACATATTCATAATATTGAAGCCAAAATATGCAAAGTTAATAATGATAGTGCAACTTATTTGTGGCACTGCCGTTTAGGTCATATTGGTGTAAAGCGCGTGAAGAAACTCCATGTTGGTGGGATTTTGGAATCACTTGATTATGAATGACTTGATGCTTGCCATGCCTTATGGGAAAGATGACTAAAGACTCCATTCTCCGGAACAATGGAGCGAGAAACTGACTTATTGGAAATAATAAATACTGATGTATGCGATCCGATGAGTGTTGAAGCTTATGGCAAGTATCGTTATTTTCTGACCTTCACAGATGATTTGAGTAGATATGGGTATATCTACTTGATGAAACATAAGTCTGAAACATTTGAAAAGTTCAAAGAATTTTAGAGTGAAGTGTAAAATCATCGTGACAAGAAAATAAGGTTTCTACGATCTGATCGCGGAGACAAATATTTGAGTTACGAGTTTGGTCTTCAATTAAAACAATGTGGAATAGTTTCACAAATTCGTGCCACCTGGAACACCACAGCATAATGGTGTGTCCGAACGTCATAACCGTACTTTATTGGATATAGTACAATCTATGATGTTTCTTACCGATTTACCACTATCGTTTTGGGGTCATGCATTAGAGACAGCTGCATTCACATTAAAAAGGGGCACCATCTAAGTCCGTTGAGACGACACAATATCAACTGTGGTTTGGCAAGAAACCAAAGTTGTTGTTTCTTAAAGTTTGGGGTTGCGATGCTTATAAGAAAAGTTTCATCATGATAAGCTCAAACCCAAATCGGAGAAATGTCTCTTCATAGGATACCCAAAGGAGACAGTTGGGTACACCTTCTATCACAGATCCAAAGGCAAGACATTGGTTGCTGAGAATGGATACTTTATAGAGAAGGAGTTTCTCTCGAAAGAAGTGAGTGCGAGGAATGGAGAACTTGATAAGGTAATTGTACCTTCTCCCTTATTGGAAAGTAGTTCATAATAGAAATCTGTTCCCGTGACTACTACACCAATTAGTGAGGAAGCTAATGATGATGATCATGTAACTTTAGATCAAGTTACTACTGAATCTCGTAGGTAAACCAGAGTGAGATCCGCACCAGAGAGGTACGGTAATCCTGTTCTGGAAGTCATGTTACTAGACCATGATGAACTTGCGAACTATGGGGAAGCGATGATGAGCCCAGATTATGTGAAATGGTTTGAGGCCATGAAATCTGCGATAGGATCCATGTATGAGAACAAAGTATGGACTTTGGTTGATTTGCCCGATGATCGGGAAGCCATAGAAAATAAATGGATCTTCAAGAGGAAGACGGACGCTGATAGTAGTGTTACTATCTACAAAGCTAGACTTGTCGAAAAAGGTTTTTGATAAAGTTCAAGGTGTTGACTACGATGAGATTTTCTCACTCGTATCAATGCTTCAAGTCTGTCCGAATCATGTTAGCAATTGCCGCATTTTATGAAATCTGGCAAATGGATAACAAATCTGCAATCCTTAATGGATTTCTTAAAGAAGAGTTGTATATGATGCAACCAGAAGGTTTTGTCAATCCTAAAGGTGTTAACAAAATGTGCAAGCTCCAGCGATCCATCTATGGACCGGTGCAAGCATCTCGGAGTTGGAATATACGCTTTGATAAGTTGATCAAAGGATATAGTTTTATACAGACTTGCGGTGAAGCCTGTATTTACAAGAAAGTGAGTGGGAGCACTACATCATTTCTGATAAGTATATGTGAATGACATATTGTTGATCGGAAATAATGTAGAATTATTCTGCAAAGCATAAAGGAGTGTTTGAAAGGAGTTTTTCAAAGAAAGACCTCGGTGAAGCTGCTTACATATTGAGCATCAAGATCTATAGAGATAGATTAAGATGCTTGATAAGTTTTTCAATGAGTACATACCTTGACAAGATTTTGAAGTAGTTCAAAATGGGACAGTCAAAGAAAGAGTTCTTGCCTGTGTTACAAGGTGTGAAATTGAGTAAGACTTAAAACCCGACCACGGTAGAAGATAGAAAGAGAATGAAAGTCATTCCCTATGCCTTGGCCATAGGTTCTACAAACTATGCCATGCTGTGTACCAGATCTATTGTATACCCTACACTGATTTGGGCAAGGGAGTACAATAGTGATCTAGGAGTAGATCACTGGACAGCGGTCAAAATTATCCTTAGTGGAATAAGGATATGTTTCTCGATTATGGAGGTGACAAAAAGGTTTGTCATAAAGGGTTACGTCGATGCAAGTTTTGACACTGATCCAGATGACTCTAAGTCTCAATCTGGATACATATTGAAAGTGGGAGCAATTAGCTAGAGTAGCTCCATACAGAGCATTGTTGACATAGAAATTTGCAAAATACATACGGATATGAATGTGATAGACCCGTTGACTAAACTTCTCTCAGAAGCAAAACATGATCACACCTTAGTACTCTTTGGGTGTTAACCACATAGCGATGTGAACTAGATTATTGACTCTAGTAAACCCTTTGGGTGTTGGTCACATGACGATGTGAACTATGGGTGTTAATCACATGACGATGTGAACTATGGGTGTTAATCACATGGTGATGTGAACTATTGGTGTTAAATCACATGGTGATGTGAACTAGATTATTGACTCTAGTGCAAGTGGGAGACTGAAGGAAATATGCCCTAGAGGCAATAATAAAGTTATTATTTATTTCCTTATATCATGATAAATGTTTATTATTCATGCTAGAATTGTATTAACCAGAAACTTAGTACATGTGTGAATGCATAGACAAACATAGTGTCACTAGTATGCCTCTACTTGACTAGCTCGTTAATCGAAGATGGTTAAGTTTCCTAGCCATGGACATGAGTTGTCATTTGATTAATGAGATCACATCATTAGGAGAATGATGTGATTGACTTGACCCATTCCGTTAGCTTAGCACTTGATCATTTAGTATGTTACTATTGCTTTCTTCATGACTTATACATGTTCCTATGACTATGAGATTATGCAACTCCCGTTTACCGGAGGAACACTTTGTGTGCTACCAAACGTCACAACATAACTGGGTGATTATAAAGGTGCTCTACAGGTGTCTCCGAAGGTACTTGTTGGGTTGGTGTATTTCGAGATTAGGATTTGTCACTCCGATTGTCGGAGAGGTATCTCTGGGCCTTCTCGGTAATGCACATCACTTAAGCCTTGCAAGCATTGCAACAAATGAGTTAGTTGCGGGATGATGTATTACGGAACGAGTAAAGAGACTTGCCGGTAATGAGATTGAACTAGGTATTGAGATATCGACGATCGAATCTCGAGCAACATACCGATGACAAAGGGAACAACGTATGTTGTTATGCGGTCTGACCGATAAAGATCTTCGTAGAATATGTGGGAGAGAGTATGAGCATCCAGGTTCCACTATTGGTTATTGACCGAAGACTTGTCTCGGTCATGTCTACATAGTTCTCGAACTCGTAGGGTCCGCACGCTTAACGTTTCGATGACACTTATATTATGAGTTTATGTGTTTTGATGTACCGAATGAGTTCGGAGTCCCGGATGAGATCGGGGACATGACGAGGAGTCTTGAAATGGTCGAGGCGTAAAGATCGATATATTGGACGACTATATTCGGACATCGGAAAGGTTCCAAGTGATTCGGGTATTTTTGGGAGTACCGGAGAGTTACAGGAATTCGTATTGGGCCTTAATGGGCCATACGGGAAAGGAGAGAAAGGCCTCAAAGGGTGGCCGCACCCCTCCGCATGGGCTGGTCCGAATTGGACTAGGGAGGGGGGCGCCCCTTTCCTTCCGTCTCCTTTTCCCTTCCCTTTCCTTCCCTCCTACTCCTACTACTTGGAAGGGCTCCTAGTTCTACTAGGAAAGAGGGAATCCTACTCCCGGTGGGAGTAGGACTTCCCTAGGGCGCGCCATAGAGAGGGCCGGCCCTCCCCCTCCTCCACTCCTTTATATACGGGGGCAGGGGGCCACCCCAAAGACACAACAATTGATCATTGATCTCTTAGCCGTGTGCGGTGCCCCCTCCACCATAATCCACCTCGATAATACTGTAGCGGTGCTTAGGCGAAGCCCTGCATCGGTAGAACATCAACATCATCACCACGCCGTCGTGCTGACGAAACTCTCCCTCAACACTCGGCTGGATCGGAGTTCGAGGGACGTCATCGGGCTGAACGTGTGCTAAACTCGGAGGTGCCGTGTGTTCGGTACTTGGATCGGTCGGATCGTGAAGACGTACGACTACATCAACCGCGTTGTGCTAACGCTTCCTCTTTCGATCTACGAGGGTACGTGGACAACACTCCCCTCTCGTTGCTATGCATCACCATGATCTTGTGTGTGCGTAGGATTTTTTTTTGAAATTACTACGTTCCCCAACAGATAGCAGCCTCGCGAAGGTAGGAGTTATCCAGGTCAGCTGTTCCTGTGGGAAATGGAGTCCCATAGACGCTGATGATCCGCAAACTGCTTCCGCCATCAACCACTAGAAACCATTTGTTGTACCCATAGGCCAGAATGGTCTTGTACTACACATGATGTACTTTGCTTGGAGTTTTTGTATCAAGTTGGTGCCTCATCAGCTAACAGTAATCCTGGGGCTGGTGAGCACAAGGGCCATTTTCTGGGAAATTAATATCCCGAAAAACTGGTCCTGACAGATGTCGTGTAAATGGCGATAAGTGGTGAGAGCGTGTGTGAAGAAGTACACCCCTGCAGGGTTAACATGATCTATTCGAATAGCCGCGTCCGCGGTAAAGGACTTCTGGGTTGCCTACACAGTTCACCGACAAGTGAAAGTGGATACTCTAAAATGTGCAAGATAAGCGTGAGTGCTATGGATGACCTTCTTGTAGGGAGACGGGAGCGGATCCATAGTGGTGTATTGATTGGTGAATATGTGGACTTGTGTGCGCCACCTCAAAAGAGTTACCAGCAGTCGTAGTATAGGATAGCCACCGAGTCAAAGCTGGCTTGCTGCAGTTAAACTCCACCACCCCTTTGTTGATACTGATGCATATGTAGATAGTTGTGATGTAAGTCCTGTTAGGTACATTTGTACTCATGTTTGCTTAATTTATGTTTTTGCAGAGAGACTTCAGTCTCACTAGTAGTTCCGCGTGGACTTCGATGTTTAGCTTGTTACCTCAACTACGATCTTCTGCCCTCGGCAGGGTCTTGTAGATAGTCAGGCTTCTCAGCCTTTTTCATTTGTAGTTGTCTGTACTCAAACAAGTTAATCTTCCGCATGTGCTTATTGCTTGTATGACTTGAATGCTGGGTCATTAGACCCATGTTTGTAATATCTGGCTCCTCGGAGCCTAATGAATAAATAGTTTGAGTCATAGAGTTTTGTTGTGATGCCATGTTGTATTTGCACATATCGAGCATATTGTGTGTATGTTATCGAAATGCTTGGTATGTGTGGGATCCGACAACCTAGTTGTTTATTCTTGGTAGCCTCTCTTACCGGGAAATGTCTCCTAGTGCTTCCACTAAGCCATGGTAGCTTGCTACTGCTCTGGAACACTTAGGCTGGCCGGCATGTCACGCGTTGTTCCTTTAAGTCCTTGTAGCTTGCTACGACTTGGGTTCATACGTTGATGACCGACATGTTCGTTGCTGGGTCATGTATGCATGTCCCTGTAAGTTAGTGCCACTTTGGATTCACGATTAGCTATGTCGGCCCGGGTTCTTTGTCATATGGATGCTAGCGACACTATCATATACGTGAGCTAAAAGGCGCAAACGGTCCCGGGCCAGGTAAGGTGGCACCCGTGGGAATACCGTGCGTGAGGCCGCAAAGTGATATGATGTGTTACATGCTAGATCGGTGTGACTTAGGATCGGGGTCCTGGCAGCTTTGGTATCAGGGCCTGACTGCATATACCCTTACCAAGCCAAACTGGTCGAAGTTGAGTCTAGAAATGCTGTAGTTATATAAGGGAATTGATTGTGGAAGGGGACGTAAGGCTCTACTCCTTTACCTTATGTCCCTCTGATCTGAGTCACCCTCTTCTTTTCTACGGGGTTAAGAACTAGGCTTATCATCTTTCTATCAGGTTCACGTGTTACTAATCTGTCGACTCTTAGGATTGTAGATTTCAAGCCCCACTTCAGTTTCTACTACTTCCGTGTGTTGACAATTGATTTCAGAACCTTGATATTGTGATGTTGAGTGGTTATGCCACCATTTTGCACGATGTCTCAAATAATTTTGAGCATTTATAGCCGTTATGCTGTCCGAGTCATCCCAGGTTTCTAAATAGTCTAATGCATTTGCAAATCCCTTCTTTCCGTTCCCGATGTTCCTTTGGGCCAGATCAACCACACTAATAGCCGAGTTGAGGTACTCCGTTGCCTCAAAATATATGTTGAAGCCATTATTATGACCCTAGGCGTCGTACAGAACCACTCAGTAATCTAGCAATGCTTTGTATCCCCAGTGTGATGATTCTGGCCATTATTCTCGAAAGCATCCCGTGATGCCATTTAGTATGTAGGTATTCTATTTCTAGGTTCTTGAACCCAAGATTCACTCTACTTACCTCGTGTTGATAGTGTTTGCTAGTTCCTTTAGGATATTAGTAACCTTTGCGATAGTCATCGAGGTTCGTGGTATTTCCTTCTTCTAAATACCATGAACTAGTTATGGCAGAAGTTCCTCGTTGAACCGAAAGATCGCAACCAGAGTGCTCTTGATGAGTTATCGATTCTAAGTTGTGACTCTGGCAGTTCTACCTTTCTGCATGGGTTATCCGGAAGAAATATGTTGAACTTGTTCGACATGCTAATCCATGCGTCACAACTTAGAAAGTTACATATTCCTTGAGTTGCCCCACTTCAGTTGTATCCCGACCATCTCTATCAGTTGATAATCAAGGGTAGTTGTGCATTCGTGTTATCGATGCCTATTATTCTTGTGGTCCGTCAAGCCATTCTATTCTAGAATTACTAGGAGAAACAAACTCCGGTACCTCATCCATTTCTAGGATTGCATCAAAGTAGTTGTATCCCGCAGATCAAAATACCAATCCATCTTCTGATCTATTCTACCTCGGAGTATCACCCTCTTTCATCATAAGAGTATCGTGAGAATTGCACACCCTCTTATGAATTCTTAAATCAGTGATACTTCTCTCCATCATTCTTAATTACTTGGTATCTGTGTTGGTTACAACCAGAACGCCGATGAGTGGACTGCGATGTGTGAAATCAATACTCCTAGCAACTCCTTTGCATGGTAGTTGAAGGAAATATTCTCATCCTTAGCATGTTGGTTATTGAATCACCACTCTAAGATTAATCGCGCTACCTAGTCTTTATTTCGGGTGCGCTCTTCGATCAATGAGTTAGGATTGTGTCAATCCCTCACTCTTTTGATCATATCATCTTGCCTGAAAAGCAAGATTGTTCTCGAGCTTAATAACATATTGGTGGTTCGTGATTTTTGGAATATCTTCTTAGAAGTATCACCAGGTTGTCCCCTGACTGTTATGTTGAGCTCGTGATCAAGTTAGTTTCTTGTAACCAACCCTTCTCCAAGAATCTATGTTGCATGCCCCTGAGCTAGTTGGTTAAGCTAAACAACAACATGGAGAGTTGGAAGATAAAAGCTTGTCCGACCTAGCTCATCACTAAGGGATATCTTGTATGTGTGTTGAAGGAAGATGGTATCTTCATTGATTGGTCCCGGTGACCAGTTGTTGGACCTATTGTCTTATCAAAACTTTGTTTTGATTGTGGGCTATCCTCAAATCAAATCAGAACCAACGATGTTCATAATGTCGTCTTACTCATGGTTTTTCCTCAAGCATACTCCGTTATATCTTTTGTTATGACCAATGCTATCGCCTTGTTCACATAGTTGTGGAACTCCATCTTCATGGGATTCTTGATGACTTGTTGTTGAGCCTATCAACAACATTTTATATTCTCCATGATTCATGTTGGACATTAAGCTAGTGTTGGAAACTTGTGTAAGCATTTTCTTCGTGTCCTATTCATGAAGATTATGCTTGGTTGGAAGAAGTGACTTCCCTGAATTCATGTGCATTCTATGCAAGTTGCCGCCATGAATTCGAGAAAGATTGTTTTTGCTTCCTCTGGAATCATCCCAAGTCAGTTATGCATGTGCGAATGTATTCTATGGTTTGGTAGATTAATTATCTCCACTCCATATGTATTCCCTAGCACACCAAGCCATTGACTGATTTGTTCTTGGAAAAGGAGTTAAGTGCTAATCCATGGTAATGCACAAGACTTCGATATCCTCGATGATGGTTCCCCACCCGAACTCAGTAGTGTTTCGTTGTAAGACTACTGTGTGGTCATGCTTGTCTGGGACAGCGTGTTCACATGTGTGTAGCAGAACCAGCTCATGTTTTGGAGATTTCTATTGCAGTTCATTTCCTGAGAATCTTGCAACATCCTCTTGTCGATTTGTGTTGCAAACTTTATTTTCCAGACATGATGTTTGAAATATCCTGTTACCAACTAGATCTGAATCTCAGGCAGATATGATGGTTGGAACATTCCCAACAATTGCATTTTGTTCCCAGCTTGCAACGCCATTGTGCTAATTTCCCATGGTCTGCCCTTCTCAGTAGTTGATGTCGAGGATCATCTTCAAAAGTGGTCCTACCATGGGTCCCATCCATTTCCGATGATAAGCAAAAATGATCCATTGTGTTGTCTTCAACAAGGTAGTCCACATCATCCATTATAGTCTGAGTACATCATTCTTTCGAACTCCTTCAAATGAATTGGAATATATGCCCATATACATTGGAAATATTGGAAAAAAAATTACAACCTATATGTATCAATTCACAACATATTATGCATAAATATCATATCCATATATCCATACGTACACATACATCCATTCACCAAATTTCCATATATCCATACATATACAACAAAAAAACTTGTTCATCAATAGATATACATTCATCCACTAAATTCAATATGCATCTATCCATACACATTGAAAAACAATAACCAAATCCAACGTATCCACAGAATTTTTTCATCCATAGAAAGGGAAATAATTAACTACTACAACATACACTAGTAGAAAAAGGACCTAATCTGAGACACATTAGTCTCGGTTCAATTTTGGCCCGGTACTAATGGTACCATTAGTCCCGGTTCGAACGGATATGCATTAATGCCAGATCGCGTTGAACCTTTAGTACCGGTTCGTGCCACGAACCGGTACTAAAGGGGTGGTGGCAGGCTGGCGTCAGGCCGGGGCCCCACGAGCCCCTTTAGTCCCGGTTCGTGGCACAAACCCGTACTAAAGGGCTAACCTTTAGTACCGGTTCGTGCCATGAACCGGGACTAAAGGGGTCTGACATGTAGTCCGGGTTGGAGACACAAACCGGGACTATAGGACAATTTTCAAAC
>NC_041384.1:38094470-38119534 GCF_002162155.2 Triticum dicoccoides | reverse complement strand
TAAAAAAACAAAATAAAATGATAAAAAATTCAAAAAATAAAATTCTTCGAGATGTAGTTATATTACTACATCTACTAGTTAGGAAAATTAAAAAACTTAAATTTGGACATGTTTTGCAAAAAAAGTGTTATGAAAAAGTAAAACGGCTATAACTTTTGCATACGATGTCGGAAAAAAACGTATAATATATCAAAATGTTCAGCATGAAAATCCGCATGCGATTTTGACTGGCTATGGCCTGCTTGCAAATTTTTAGAATCCTCATATTCTAAAAGGAAAAAAAGATATGCTCAAATTTCAGTTTTTTTGAATTTTGGTCAAACTGTGGTCAAACTACTTATTCAAGAAATGTTAGTGTTACTAAATAATTATTCAAGAATATTAGTGTTACTGAATAATTATTTCAGTTTTTTGAATTTTTTCAAATCTGGTCAAACTATGGTCAAATTGTGGTCAAACTATGGTCAAACTACTTATTCAAGAATATTAGTGTTAGTAAATAATTACTGTTTTTTAGAATAATAGTTTCAAACTCAAACGGTGAAACGTGTGACCTAATGCTCAAGCTAAACTCCTGAGGGTTAATAGGATTGACAGCTTACATTTGTCAGGAAAACAACAAGTGCAGACTTGGAAAGTAGGGGGAATAGAACTCCGAAGTTAAGCGTGCTCAGGATGGGTGACCGGCCGGGAAGTTAGACAATTTGGAATGAGTAATCCACACTTGAGCAGTTAAGAGGGGTGATTAGAGACTAAATCATCAAACAATTCAGAAAATTGAAAATAAAAAAATTCCCCAAAATTTTCAAAAAAAAAAACCTTTAGTACCGGTTAGTGTTACCAACCGGTACTAAAGGTCCCCCATACCATGGCGCGAGCTCACGCCACATGGTGGGCCTTTAGTGGTGGTTCGTGCCGAACCAATACTAAAGGGTGGGGGGGCTTTAGTCTCTACTCTTTAGTGCCGGTTGCAGAACCGGCACTAAAGGCCCTTACGAACAGGTAATAAAGCTCCATTTTCTACTAGTGATATCCATAAAATCTACACATACATTGATTCACACACCTCTATTACTACTTTATATCTGTTCTAAACAAATTTAAAATAAAAAATTTCAAACAACTTGATGAACTAGGGTCCACCTAGTGCCAAATAATGCATCAAAACTATATGATTTGACAAAAACTATTTGGAGGGATTGAAAGGCCTACCTTCCTCTTTGTTTTAAATCTAAGTCCGAAAAAATGGTGCCCAAACGGAGGAGATCCAAGGGGGGAGTGGAGGGGGAGAGGGAGGAGTATCCTCTCTATTTCGGGACGAACAAACAAGATGAACTCGAGTGAATTGGTGGGTGAGTGACCCACAAGCCGTCGCGTCAGCCACTTAACTCTCGAAGGCTTACCACAAGAGATCCTGGCGGTAGGGTATAATTGCCTACCGCTAGGGAGTTTGGCGGTAGGCACTCATCCACGTCAGCACGGCCTAACGACACCGTCTACGTTGACCAGCATCCTACTGCCAAGGTTGGTAGTAGGCAGTTATACCCTTCCGCCAAGGATGATGTCGGTAGGAAAAGGTTAGATCGTGAATTTTTTTGAAACCATGGTCAGATCATGCTAAAGGTTGTCAAAAGGGTCAAAAAAGTTATTTTAGCCGCTTCAGCAACATAGCGCTTGAGGATGGTGACACCACCGCTGCGCCCAATCATGAGGCAATACACGCACTTCTAGTGTATTTCTGTCGATCATGGACCCAAAGACTGAAATGAGATTTTTGGTGTATTAGTTTTGTGAATTGTATTCCCTCATATGTTAACTAGTTCAGGGATTGGATAAAAATTCATGCTAATCTTTTTTCATTCCACATATTCGAATGATAAAATCCAGTAGAAATCTGTAAGATCTGTATTTCTTTCGAGACAAAAAAATTAAGGCAGATTTACCCAGGACAACAAATCATCTCAAGGAACTTAGCCAACCTGAATCCACAGGTACATAATTGCATACAGACAAATAACCTAAATCCATTAATACATAATCATATCACATAACATTAGCCCTAGAATCCATTAACACAGAATTGCATCGCTGAAGATAAAGCTCATACATCTTTTCTACCAGCAAACTTGTACAAGCGATAATTCAATAAAGGATTATTATACCTGCTGCTTTGGGTCCGGGATGGTCTCCGGAGCGGGCCATCGGGGCCTCTTGTTGGACCGTACTGAATCATCAGAGGATGAGTAAATGTCGTGCACCTTCTCCTCCCCGTTGCTCCCCTGCGTCGCCATCTTCCTCTACAACCCCAACCAAAATTGTCAGTACTACTATCTAATACGTACTACCCAAACCAACCATTAAAGACAATACAGATTGTCAATCTGAGCAAAAAGCTTCCACGAGAACAAGAAAGAGAACAACTCAAGCAGAGGAGAGGAGGGCTGACGAGAATCCGGGAATGTCTGGTAGGGAACTTACTGCCTAGCACCTCCTTTTAAAAGTCCCAAAAGACTCGAGTTTCTATCCTTTCCTCTTGGAATTCATGCTTCACCGCCAGCTAGATACATTTTCTTCTAAATTTGTTCTCATCCGTGTTTATTTTTTGCATATAGATTAGCACAAATCTTGTAAAACACACATGCGTTAGGATTACATTTATGGTAGATTTTAATTTCTTGGCTGGAATTATCAATGGCTAGCTACCTCCACAAAACAACCCGATCCATGACTTGGACTGTAATAACAAGTTGGCTATATATGGTAGAAGTATCCATTACTTAGAAGTATACGTTCTTTAGAGAATTGGATACATGTACCTAGTAAAGATATTTTGTCCACGTCACAAATCAGGTTGTTGTGTAGAAGTAGCTATTGATAAATCTAGGCAAGAAATAAAAGCTTACCAGAAGTTACAACACTGCTAATCTATACAAAAATGAGACACACACGTGCAAGTAAATTTGGAAGGAAATACATCTCACTCTAGCGGTGATGAATTCATAGTCAAGAATAGAAAGATGAGAATTATGGGACTTTAAAAGGAGATGCTAGGTGGCAAGTTTCTCACTGGGCATTGCCGGATTATCCTGGTTAGCCCTCCTCTCATTTGCCCAAGTTGTTGTCTTCCGTGGGGGCAGAACCTACGCTTTCTGTTTAGGTTGCCATTTTGTCTCCTCTTTTTGTTTGCTTTGGCAGTGCATAGTAGTAGTAGTAGTAGTAGTAGTAGTAGTAGTAGTAGTAGTAGTAGTAGTAGTAGTAGTAGTAGTAGTAGTAGTAGTAGTAGTAGTAGTAACAAGTTCGGTTGGAGTTGATGCAGGATCCTCGTTTCTTGGTCGAAACTCTAGTAGATGGCTGCCCATTAGAACAAGGAAAGTAGAAGATGCGCTGCACGGATTCGCTGTTCGAGGATTTAGTACGGTCCTACATGAGGCCCCTGCAGCCAGCTCCAGAGTAGGTATAAGTATAATGCTTTATCAGATTGTGGTTGTAAGATTCTGCTTAAAGATAAGCTATATGGGATTTATCTTCTACGATGCAGTTCCGTGTTAATGGATTCTAGGGTTAGTTTTTCTTTGATATGATTGTGAATTAATGGATTAATATAGGACTAGGTTATCTTCTACATCAATGCCTTCGAGTTGGGCTAAACTTCTAGTGAGGATTATCTGTTATTCTTGGTAAATCTTCTTTCATTTCTTTCTCTGCACTACAAATCTTACATATTTAATTTTATGATTCAGCTACGTGGAATGCAAAAAAGGCTTACCATGAATTGTCATCTATTTCCTGAACTTGTTAACATTTTGAAGGAAAATAAGTAGCAGAAAAAATAGATAAAAATCTTGTGTTGTATACATGCATTTCATACTTTGGCTCCAACTCTTCCCTTTTCTTTCAAGTTATGATGGCCTTGCTATTTCGAATATGTCATGCAAGAAAAATGATAGACCTCACCTGTACAACTATCTAAGACTCTTCAGTTTTGCAGAATGCACATGGTTCCTTGAAAATTAGGGGTAGAACGGGATGGGAACATGGTATCATGATTGACGGAAGCAGATGGTGGAAAATGTAGGTACTGCTAAATGATTGGGCGCAGCGGTGGTGTCACCAGCCTCAAGCACCATGTTGCTAGTGGCAGTGGTAGGTTAAGGGCGTGCCCATCTGCTCCCAAAGATGTCTACAATGAGATGAAATGTTTGTCGGATAGTACGAGGCAGAAACCATGAAAGCGGACCACAAGAAAAGGGGTTGTTGTCCAACCGGCTATGGACACAACCTCTGAGTCCAAGAACTCTGTACCCTTGAACATAGTACACCTGTGGTTAAGGGCGCAGAGTTCTTGGACTCAGAGATTGTGGCCATAGCCGGCGGCACAACAACCCCTTTTTGTGTGGTCTGCTTACGTGGTTTCCGCCTCGTACTGTATAACAAATGTTTCATCTCATTGGAAACATCTTTGGAAGGAGACGGGCACGCCCTTAGACTGCTACTGCCACCGGCAACATGGTGCTTGAGGCTGGTGACACCACTGCTACACCCAATCATGTAGCAGTACCTACACCTCCATCATCTGCTTCCGTCAATCATGAACCATGTTCCCATCCCGTCCTATCCCTAATTTTCAAGGAACCATGTGCATTCTGCAAAACTGAAGAGTGCTAGATAGTTGTATAGGTGAGGTCTGTCATATTTTTGCATTACATATTCGAAATAGCAAGGCCATGATAACTTGAAAGAAAAGGGTAGAGTTGGAGCCAAAGTATGAAATTCATACAACACAAGATTTTTATCTATTCTTCTGCTAATTATTTCCCTTAAAAATGTTAACAAGTTTAGGAAATAGATGACGATTCATGGTAATCCTTTTTTGCATTCCACGAAGCTAAATCATAACTAGCATAAATATGTAAGATTTGTAGTCAAGAGAAAGAAATTTAGCCAGATTTACTAAGAACAACAGATCATCCTCACAAGAAATTTAGCCCAACTCTAATGCATTGGTGTAGAATCGCATCACAGAGACAGGTCCTATGGTAATCCATTAATACGCAATCATATCATAGGAAAACTATCTCTAGAATCCATTAACACGGAACTGCATCGAAGAAGATAAATCCCATACAGCTTATCTACCACCAGAGTCCTACAACCACAACCTAATAAAGTATTATACTTATACCTGCTCTGGAGCACGCTGCCGGGGCCTCTTGTAGGATCGTACTGAATCCACGAACAACAAATCCCAGCAGCGCATCTTCTCTTCCCCTTGTTCTGCTGGGCAGCCATCTACCAGAGTTTCGACCAAGAAACGAGGATTCTGCATCAACTCCAACCAAACTTGTTACTACTGCTACTAGTATCCACTGCCCAACCAAACAAAAAGAGGAGACAAAATGGCAACCTGGAAAAAAAGCGTCGATTCTGCCCCCCCCCCACAGAAGATAACAACTTAGGCAATGCCCGGTGAGAAACTTGCCACCTAGAAACTCCTTTTAAAGACCCAAAATTCTCGTATTTCTGTTCTTGACTATGAAGTCATCACCGCTAGAGCAAGATGTATTTTGTTCTAAATTTACTTGCGATTGTGTGATTCTTTTTGGTATAGATTAGCAGTATTCTAACTTCTGGTAAGCTTTTATTTATTGGCTGGAATTATCAACGGCTACTTCTACCGAACACCTTGATTCGTCTCGTGGACAAATTATCTTTGCTAGGTACATGTATCCAATTCTCTAAGGAATGGATACTTATGCATAATGGATACTTATACCATAGATAGACAACTTGTTATTACAGACCACATCATGGATCAGGATATTTTGTAGAGGTAGCTAGCCATTGGTAATTCCTTCCAAGAAATTAAAATTTACCATAAATGTAATCCTAACACATGTGTGGTTTACAAGATTTGTGCTAATCTATATGGAAAAAAGAAACTTGGATGAGACCGAATTTAGAAGAAAATGTATCTAGCTAGTGATGCATGAATTCTCAGAGGCAAGGATAGAAACACGAGTCTTTTGGGACTTTTAAATGGAGGTGCTAGGTAGTAAGTTCCTAACCAGACATTCCCAGATTCTCGTCATCCCTCCTCTCCTCTGCTCGAGTTGTTCTGTTTCTGGTTCTCGTGGAAGCGTTCTGCTCAGATTGCCAATCTGTTTTGTCTTTAATGGGTGGTTTGGGTAGTACATAGTTGATAGTAGTATTGACAATTTTGGTTGGGGTTGTAAAGGAAGATGGCCACACATGGGGAGCAATGGGAAGGAGAAGGTGCAGTGCGTGGACTCACCCTCTGACTATTCAGTACGGTCCTGCAAGAGGCCCTAGCGGCCCGCTCTGGAGACCATCCCAGACACGGAGTATAATAATCCTCTATTGAATTCTCGCTTGTACAATTCTGTTGGTAGAGAAGATGTATGGGCTTTATCTTCTATGATACAATTATGTGTTAATGGATTCTAGGGCTAATTTTTAATGTGATGTGATTATGTATTAATGGATCTTGGTTATTTTTCTGTGATGCAAGTATGGATTTGTGGATTCGGGTTGGCGAAGTTCCTTGAGATGATTTGTTGTTCTGGGTATATCTGCCTTAATCTTTTTGTCTCGAAGAAATACTGATCTTATAGATTTCTGCTTGATTTTATCATTCAAATCCATGGAATGAAAAAAGCTTACCGTGAATTTTCCCCTTGTGAGGACCCCGTAACTAGTGCGGATGCTTCGTACAGTATTGTCCTCTTGGGAGGACCCCGTAACTAGTGAATCATGGTAAGAATTTTTAGTCTATATGGTTGAAAGGTAAATCTAAGAAAATAACCTATAATCTCTACAGTTCTATCAGAAAAGTATGAAGATGTACCCAAAATAATTGGTTACCTGAAACAACTTGGTCCCACTTGAAGTGTTTTGGCTGTCAAAAACAAGCAAGAGTGCCTAGAAGATTGTTTTGTTTAACAAACTATGAAAAAAACCTATCTAATCCTACGCAAGCTGACTATTCCATTGTTACCTGGGAGTATATGTAGAGACAGGTTCACATGGTACGATATGTGTCTATGAATAGTCATCAAATTTTTCAGTTCATTTGATTGAACTAGCTACCGTCACAGGGTATGCTAAGAAAGGAGTATATATGTTATTAATAATATTGATTTCTTGCAATGTCTTTCTCTAGGGATTTAAAAAGGTTTTGGTGAGGAGATGGCCCAAAGTAACTTTTTTACATGGTAATACGTGTCTCATTTATATCATAAGGATCATAGTACAAACTTCACAAATCACAAAACACTAGTCACTACTATCATCATCATCATCATCACTATTAATATTAATATTAATATTAATATTATTATTATTATTATTAGTAGTAGTAGTAGTAGTAGTAGTATCCTCTACTATTAAAGGAGAGTTGATACGTTCTCCTCACACCCCCTCCCTCCTATGTTGGCTTTTATCTCTCCACACCCTCCTTCCTTGGTTTGAAATAATCTAAGTGCAATCAATACTTACGTTTCCTTGTTTTTACTGAAAACCATGTCTTACATTAACTCAATCAAATCTTATCAAAACTATGTCATGCATTAACTCAATGAAATGAAATGAAATCAAATCTTACCAAAATCTTAACTAAATAAAACTTCCCTTGCCTTCCCCTAGTCATACCCAAATCAAGTCAAACCTTACTAAAATCTCAACTAATTAAATCAAAACTTTTCTTGCATTCCCTGACACATACTCAAATCAAATCTTACTAAAATCTAGAATGGTATATATCAGACACGACTAGTGTTGAACCATTAGAATATGTATGTCTTCAATTGTAACACGACGAGCAATTAGCTAGTAAGATATAAAAGAGGCATGACCTACCTTAACCATCTCCCAACAACTCACATCATATCCATATAAAATGCTTTGAAAAGTTGTAATGACGAGTGAGTAATCTCTAAGAAAAAGGAGAGAGATCTATACTTACTTAGCATAAAGCAATCAGACACGTTAATATAAATATTTTAGATGGGTGTTCATCGGAAAAAAAGCCAATACCTGACTTGCCTAATCTTGGCTGAAGGTGCTCTACCCTTGGCTACTCCCGCAGATCTGACCTGTAAATGACATAATTTATCCCTGATAATCAAACTGCTGAGCAGTATCATTTCTTTTATGTTTCAAAAGGCATGATTTTTCGAATGCATCTATGATCTACTCCCTTAGTCCCATAATATAAGATGTTATTACAACCAATATATGAGTACATTGCCTGTAGTAAAATCTTATATTATAGGATGGAGGGAGTAATAAGTAGCTAGGTACATGATCTATCATTACCTATTTCGTATTTTTTAGCACATCTAGTCCGGCATCACGATCCATTGTCATCGTTAGATTTACACAACAATGAAAACCAAGGACATTGCCATATAAAGATATAGTGGCATGTCATTGCCTCATCATAAGACCAGGACGACAATTTTTTTAAATGCATGATTTGGGAATGTTGTAGGACTCGTCAATTACATACCTCATCTATCATGCTTGATCTTGTGGTCTTGAGTTGATCCAGCTGGGTGTCATGATCCATTTCCATCGTTATATTTATGCAACGGAGATTCACTTCAGGCCCACCATAGCTCTAGTGAGCAATGATTATACAGCAATCACCTCCTGTTAAACTTGTGAGATATCTTCTCAATGGATGATTTTGCTAACACTTATTGGATTTGCTAAGAAGGTACCTTATATGTCGTGTCTGGTCTCCCAGATCTGCGGGAATCCGGTCGAGTATCATGATCCATCTTTGTCGTGAGATCTACACCATGGGCATCCATCGAGGCCCATATTAGATCTAGAGAGCAACGATGACGGGAAGCAATGTGTTTTGAGAGTGTTTCCATCTATCTAGATCTGGTGGCTTGTGCCATGGATTCTTGTGAAGCTCAAAGATCAAACTAGGAGGAATGGGTCAAGGCTTACAGCTCGCAACAAATTGACAATGGGCGGCAGGAGGCGGTCAGCTTGCGAGGTTGTCGCCGGACCATCGATATGGCACCTAATGGTGGCAAGATATGGTATCAGCGAAGAAGTGGAGACCATTTGGTGATTAGAGTCTCTAGAGAGAATTGAGGGTTGTGTGAGAGGGCCAGCGGCGGAGGTGGAGGAGGGAAGTGGGAGGCATGGGTGGGGATTTAGGGTTAGGGAGGCTTAAATAGACCATATTCAAGTTTTTCTTGATAGTCCCTCAATAATCTAAATTTCTAGAAATATTATTTTTTCCGAAAAGGACAAACTTGCTAAAAATGTGAATCTTTTCAAGAACCTACACTGAAGTCTCGAATGTTTGATATCCCTTATAGAGACATGAAGGAGGATACAAGATGTGAATTGACAATAAGAGATATCTCATGTAGAAAAGGTTCCTTGCACCATCCCAAATAAAATCTTAGAAACTTTACTCTCATTTGCACAAAGTCACTTAGTCTTGTATTAAGACACAATGTTTTAAGTGTTGCCAACTTTATAAAAAAATTATTTACAACACCCAAAAATACATTGTGAAAACATATTTCCTCAGAGATCTAGTGATAATTGTTTTGGTTGTGTGGAAAATTCCTTCACTGAAAAGAACACAAGGCATTGTCAGTTTAATGATCACACTAAAAAACAGTAGTAGGCCATCTTTCACAAAGTTGGTGTCTCCAATGAGTAGGACTTGGGGTTTTCACCTAAGTTCAATGTGGGAATAAGCTCTCAGTGATGCCTCAAAGGTAAAACACCGAGCATGGATGTGTCAATATAAGCCAAGCCGGTCATCGACCCGTTCATAGCTTTGCCTCGTTTGCATCTTATTGTGTTTACTAGTCACATTGTTTCATAGACCCCGGGGCCATAGTTTTCACTAGAGGCTTCTCTCTTGTAAGAATGCATACGGTGGGTAAACAAATTACTGTTGAGCAATTAATAGAAAAGCACAAAGTTATGACAATATCTGAGGCAATGATCATGAATATAGGCATCACGTCCATGAAAAGTAGACTGACTCATGCCTGCATCTACTACTATTACTCCACACATCGACCGCTATCCAGCATGCATCTAGTGTATTAAGTTAACAAGAACAGAGTAATGCCTTAAGCAAGATGACATGATGTACAGGGATAGATCGAATCAATATGAATAAAACCCACCTTTTATCCTTAATGGCAACAACAAAAATACGTGCCTCGCTACCCCTTCTGTCACTGGGTGAGGACACCGCAAGATTGAATCCATTACAAAGCACCTCTCCCATGGCAAGAAAAATGAATCTAGTTGGCCAAACCAAATCAATAGGTTGAAGAGAAATATAAAGCTATCTTAATCATGTATAAAAGAGTTCAGAAAAGACTCAAATAATATTCATAGATAATCTGATCATAAATCCACAATTCATCGGATCTCAACAAACGCACCGCAAAAGAAGATTACATCGAATAGATCTCCAAGAACAACGATGAGAACATTGTATTGAAGACCAAAGAGAGGGAAGAAGCCATCTAGCTACTAGCTATGGACCTGTAGGTCTATGGTAAACTACTCACACATCATCCGAAGGGCGGCAAGGTTGATGTAGAGGACCTCCGTGATCGAATCCCCCTCCGGCGGAGTACCAGAACAGGTCTCCAAATGGGATCTCACGAGGATAGAAACTTGTGGCGGCGAAAAAGTATTTGTTGTGTGCCCTCTAGTATACGGGGAATATTTGGGTATTTATAGAGCAAATATTGGGGTTAAGGAGGCATCAAGGGGCCCACAAATCTGGGGGGCTCCCCCCCTAGGGCACGCCTCCAGGGCTTGTCTCCAACTGGTGGCCCCTCTGACCCCTCCCGAAGTTTCCTGGGTGTCTTCTGGTCCAAGAAAAATCCTCAAAAAGTTTCATTCCATTTGGAGTCCGTTTGGTACTGATTTTCTGTAAAAGAGAAAAACAAGGAAAAAGCGACAACTGGCACTTGGCACTAGGTTAATAGGGTAGTCCCAAAAATGATATAAAATAGCATAATAATGCATATAAAACATCCAAGATGGATATTATAATAGCATGGAACAATAAAAAATTATAGATACGTTGGAGACGTATCATGGAGTAATAGTAGTAGATCCATGCAGGAATTAGTCTAATTGTCACGAATGTGATTCCTCTATTCATGATGATTGCCTTAGACATCGTCATAACTATGCGCTTTTCTATCAATTGCTCAACAGTAATTTGTTTACCCACCGTATGCGTTCTTTCAAGAGAGAAGCCTCTAGTGAAAACTATGGCCCCCAGGTCTATTTTTATCATTATATTTTCAGATCTATAAAATAAAAAACACAAAAATACCTTCCTGCAATTTATTTACTTTTATCTTATTTTGCACTTTTATTTATCTTTTATATCTATCACTATCAGATCTCATCTTTGCAAATAGTTGTGAAGGGATTGACAACCCCTTTATCGCGTTGGGTGCAAGTATTTGTTCGTTTGTGTAGGTGCAACCATTGGTGACTTGTGTGTTCCTCCTACTGGATTGATACCTTGGTTCTCAACAGAGGGAAATACTTATCTCTACTTTGCTACATCACCCTTTCCTCATGAAGGGAAAAACCAACGCCAGCTCAAGAAGTAGCAGGAAGAATTTCTAGCGCCATTGTCGGGGAGGATCTACATCAAGCCTACTAAGTACCCATCATAAACTATCATCTCATGCATTTATATTATTCGCCATTTGCCTCTCGTTTTCATCTCCCCCACTTCTAATGTTTTTCAGAAAAACACAAAAATATTTGCCTTTTTATTTGCCTTCTTTCTGTTCGCCTTTTCATTTGCTTTTTGTTCGCTTGTGTGCTAGATTGCTTGCTTTGAACCTATCATCATGAGTGATTTTTTGTATGGCAGAAACAGATGATGGTAGAACTCCTAAAATTGGACGGTCTACTAATCTGGATGCTAAAAAATTTGTTTTAGGACAAGGGAATGTTATAGGAAAAGGTGACATTCAAGAATTCTTTAATTGCGTTGGATCTTTGACTTGTGATGATGCTCCTATACTTAAAAGAACTAACACTTATGCAGAAGCTATTTTAGCACTTGTTCCTAAACTTGAGAAAAGATTGATTCGTACTCATCCTACTTTGCAAAGATTGTTTTATGTGTTACCTATTATAAAACATCTTAGAGCTAAGAAGATAGCTACCCTTGTTCTTATGAATGAGTTTGATTACATAGTGCAGGAAGCTAATGAGATTTTTGATTTTTATGGTATGAATCATGAAAAATCGGTAATAGATGAAATCCTTTACAATAGTGATTATTTATTAAGACATTTGCTTGGCAATGATCGCATCTTTGATGAGAACCTTAAAAAGGAAGTTCCCGTATTGGACATGATCCAACAAGTTTTCAATGATGCTAACCAACAATATTGTTGGATCGTAGCCGGTAATCAAAGGGGGTATGCGGATGGACAACTTTATAATGCTAAAATTTCTATGGATGATGTGTTTCTTGTTATATTTGAAAAACCTCCTCACAAAAAAACCTCTATGGAAAATAAGAAGAAAGATGACAATACCTAGATATATGCAATATGCCTAGCTAGGGGCGTAAAACAATAGCGCTTGCTGGGAGGCAACCCAATTTTATTTTTATTTTTCGATTTTTGTTTCTGTTTTTCAATAAATATGCAATTATACTTATGTTATGATTGTGTTTTAGTATTTTAATTAGTGTTTGGGACAAGTAAGACCTTTGGGATGATTTGGAAGATTGTTGATTTGATTCTGTGAGAAAATAGGAACTTTTCCGTCCAGTGGCAGGATTATTAAAATTCACTGGAGCGCGATAAAATTTAGAATGTTTTACACTTTATTATTATAGATTTCCCATGTTGTCCTAATTTTTCGGAATTTTTGGAGTTACAGAAGTTTGGCTAAAGTCCAGATTACTACCGACTATTCTATTTCTGACAGATTCTCTTTTCATTGTGTTGTTTGCTTAGAGTAACTCTAGCAGACCCCGCATCCGGAGCAAACCCGCATAATTCCGGTGATTATACGGGCTCGGCCCATTTTTCTTGCCAGACCAGAGCCCGCATCGGCGTCCGGCCCATAATTTTTTTGCCGCAGCCCGCAAACGCAACCCCCGAGCCACTATAACTGCGGGGTTGCGGGGCAGATGCGGGTCGAAACCCTATCCTCCCGCCACCGCGTTCTCCTCCAATTCCCCACCGCGCCACTCAATTTCTCGCTGTCGGCGAGCCTTGAAGCACCATGGCTGACTCGGGGGATGAGGCGGAGCGGCGCCACCGCGCCAGATCTGACGCCGCGCGCAAGCGGGGGGCGCGTCGGTGGCTCAACCAGGGTGCTCGGCCGCCGCCGGCATTCGACCGGCGCGAGCTCGACGAGTTCAAGCTCGAGCGTGACCATCGCCGCCGTGCCTCCTCCGGCAACTGGTCCATGGGGAGCTCATCCGGCCAATAGTCCGCGGGGAGCTCATCCGCGGGCGCATCGAGCTCGCGGCTCGTTCCGGTGAAGAGGGAGCCGGAGGAGGCCGTGCCCGAGGCGCGCCGCGCCGAGGCATCATCGGACCGGAGGACTACCTCCCATCGGGGCAGGATGAGATCCTCGAGCGCGTCGTCCTCGAGCGGTCGGCGAGGGAGCTGCAGGAGATGGAAGAGCGCATCCGGCGCGAGCTTGAGTACGAGCAGCTCTTCCTCGATTCAGGCCTTACGGAATCACAGGCGCAGGCATCGAAGGAGGCCGACCTACGCGTGATGAAGGAGGAGCAGGCGAAGCTCTTCTTCGACCTCGGCTCTGACTCCTCCGACTCCGACTGATCGCCGCCAGTGGGCAGCTACCGCAGCAGCTTCGATGAGCTCAATTTTGTTGCATTGATGCGGTAGCATAGGCCTGTCTAGCATATCTAACCTCTATGTATGTATGTGGCGTGCATGAACTTATTATGCAAAGAAGAAACATGTATGCGAGTGAGCTTCGGCGAGCTGTTGTTTAAATTTCTCGCGCGAAACAACTTTTTAAAAAAAATTTGGGGGTCCGTTTGCAGTTTCTAGTCTGCCGCCGCAATTTTTGGCCTGCATAATCGCCCCCGTGCGACCTGCAAACACATTTTACGGGTCAACAAAATGCAGGGTCTGCTAGAGTTGCTCTTATTTTGGTGCATCCATGGGTTGTATCGGGGGGTATAAACCATGGTGAAGTTAGAGTACAGTAGACATAATGCAAATATAAGATCGGAATGAGTTTACAATAGTACCTAAAAGTGGTGGTTTGCTTTATTATACTAACGGATCTCACGAGTTTTCTGTTGAGTTTTGTGTTGTGAAGTTTCCAAGTTTTGGGTGAAGTTCTGATGGACTATGGAATAAGGAGTGGCAAGAGCCTAAGCTTGGAGATTCCCATGTCACCCCAAGGTAATATTAAAAGACAAGGAAGCATCAAAAATGCCCCGGAAGGCATCCCCTCTTTTGTTTACAATCCATCGGTAAATTACTTGAAGCTATATTTTTATTCACCACATGAGAAGTGTTCTGCTTGGAGTGTCTTGTATTGTATGAGTCTTTGCTTTATTTGCTTTTTATTTTTCCACAATCATCCTTGCTAGACAGACCTTTTGAAAGGGACACACATTAATCATGAATTTGTTAGAATACTCTATGTGCTTCACTTGTATTTTTTGAGCTAGGTAGTTGCTCTAGTCCTTCACTTATATTTTTTCAGAGCACGCCGGTCATTATATTTTGAAGAAATCAATGAAATCTCATGCTTCGATTATATTATTTTGAGAGTCTTATAAACAGTATGGCAATTTTCTTGGGTTAGGAATTTAGTCCTAATATGATGGGTATTCAAGATGGATATAATAGAAACTTCCATGAACATCATTGAATATACGAGAAGTTTGATTCCTTGCATTTGTTTTGAGATATAAAGATGGTAATATTAGAGTCATGCTACTGATTAATTGTGGTTTATTAAGAATATTTGTGTTAGGGTTTGTGATTCCCGAAGCATGCACGTATGGTCTCTCGTTATGCTATGAAATTGGAGCATGATTTATTATTGATTGTCATCCTTTGCATGGAGGTCGGGAGCGCGCGATGGTTAACTCCTACCAACCTCTCCCCTAGGAGCATGCGTAGTAGTACTTTCCTTCAAGGGCTAATAAACTTTTGCAATAACTATGCGAGTTCTTTATGACTAATGTGAGTCCATGGATTATACTCACTCACCTTTCCGCATTTTGCTAGCTTCTTTGGTACCGTGCATTGCCCTTTCTCACCTTGAGATGTGGTGCAAACTTCGCCGGTGCATCCAAACCCCATGATATGTTACGCTCTTTCACACATAAGCCACCTTATATCTTCCTCAAAACAACCACCATACGTACCTATAATGGCATCTCCATAGCCATTCTAAAATACATTTTCATGCAACTTCCATCGTTCCGTTTTATTATGACACACATCATCATTTCATATTGCTTTGCATTATCATATAGTTGGCATAGTATTTGTGGCTTGGCCACCATTCATATTTTTTATACATGTCATGCTAGATCATTGCACATCCCAGTACACCGCCGGAGGTATTCATGTAGAGTCATATTTTTGTTCTAGAATCGAGTTGTAATTCTTGAGTTGTAAGTAAATAAAAGTGTGATGATCATCATTATTAGAGCATTGTCCCATGCGAGGAAAGGATGATGGAGAATATGATTCTCTCACAAGTTGGGATGAGACTCCAGACGAAAAAAAAGAGAGGCCAAAGAGCCCAAAATAAAAAAAGGCCAAAGAGCCCAAAAAGAAAAAAGAAAAAAATGAAAAAATGAGAGAAAAATAGAGAAGGGACAATGTTACTATCCTTTTCCACACTTGTGCTTCGAAGTAGCACCATGTTCTTCATGATAGAGAGTCTCCTATTTTGTCACTTTCATATATTACTAGTGGGAATTTTTTATTATAGAACTTGGCTTGTATATTCCAATGATGGGCTTCCTAAAATGCCCAAGGTCTTCATGAGCAAGCAAGTTGGATGTGTAAGTGCATCTATTGCCCCTTAGTGATTTTGGTGTATTGAAGACTTATAGGTTAAGGGACTAATGTGTTTATGAGTGTACACAGGTCTATAAGTCTATGAGGAGTTTGATATTTACAGAGAAAGTCGACCCCTAAAAATGAAGTTCTTTGACTGAAGACTTTGATATTCTGAAGACTCTCTGAAGACTTTGAAAGTGAAGAAATTGGTGTGACCTTGAAGACTTGGCTTTCATTCGAGGAACATGAAGTGTGAAGACTTTTGTTTTCGTAGTTTCATTTTCTCTTTCTTGAGTCATAGGAAACATCGTACTGTTAAAGGGGGTCGAGGAAATACTAAGGAAAATTTTCCATGTGATGCTCAACTCAAAATCCTACACCTACCAACCCCTTTGAGTGAAGCCATTGGAAATCTCATACAGTTCAGTAAATTTCTTCAGTGACAGAGACGCAGTTCTTCTGGTCACTGAGGAATTTGTTCTGACTGAGGAGTTAGGAATTCGCCAGTGTGAATTGCCTACACAGTGAGGAACATGATAGCCTTGAGGAATTTGGACCTCAAATTTCCGACCGTTGTTGTGCCTTGTGCCACCTGTCCCAAAATATCTACCCACCTAACGGTCATATCATTGAAGGGTATTTATGTCTTATCATGTCGGGCTGCTCCCTAGGCTATAAATAGCCGCCCCCTACAACCACTAGCTGGTTGGCTGCTCCGCGAGAAACTGACACTTGTCATTTGAGAGCATCCCATCCTCTGAGGACTTTGAGCGAAAATCATCAAGTGAGGAAAATCCAAAACCCAAACCCAAACACCTACAAACCCAAAGTGATTGAGCATCACTGAAGAGATTGATCCTGCGTGGATCCGACGCTTTTTACCTTTGAAGATTGTGCTTCTTCCAGACGGTTAGGCGTCATGGTCTAGAGCATCCAAGAGGAATTGTGGATCGCCGAGTGACCGAGTTTGTGAAGGTTCGGAAGTCACTTGAAGACTTACCACGAGTGGTTGAGTGAGGACTATGTGACCTTAGCTCAAGGAGAATACGGTGAGGACTGTGTGTGCGGGACTGTGTGTCCTCAGGTTTAAATACCTAGCTGCTCCAACCAGATGTACAACTGAGAGAGCAGTTGGAACTGGTCTACCAAATCATTGTCTTCACCAAGCCAACTGGTTCTATTTCCTCAACTCTTTCATTTCCTCAGTGTTGTGTTGTTTGCTTGTCATATCTGTGTTTGAAGACTTTTACTGAAGACTTTCTCAATTTCCTCAGTTCAATTTCTTCAGTCTGTTTGTCTTCATCTAGTGTTATCCTGTGCCTACGCTTTCTGTACTCTGTGCTTGTCTTCATTTCATCATGATGACTATGCTTGTCTTCTGTTATGTTTACTTGTGAGTACTTATTCTGCTGCAAGTAGTTCTTTGCTAAGGAATTTCCTCAATAGCAAATTCCTCAGTGAAGAATTCATAAAAATCGCCTATTCACCCCACTCTAGTCGATATAACGCACTTTCAATTGGTATCAGAGCAAGATACTCCCTTATTCTGTGTGATTTTGGTTTAACCACCTGGAGTTTTAGTTATGTTGACCGCAGGTATGATCAAGGTGTCTGCTGGGTGTCCTACCTTCGACGGGACGGACTACCCCTACTGGAAGAATATGATGCGAATTCATCTTGAGGCAATTGATAACAATCTCTGGTATGTTGTGGAAAATGGTGTTCCCTCAGTCTCACCCTCACTGAACGCTACCGACGTGAAGAGATTCAAGCAACTCGACTCTCAAGCGAAGAATATCATATGTGGCCATCTGAGCAAAGGATAGTATGGAAGAGTGAGTGCTTTGGAAACTGCCAAGCTTATCTGGGATAGGCTGTCCAAAGTCAATGAAGGAGTTTCAACTCAGCGTGACTCTCGAGTTGATGTTCTTCAAAATCTCTTCAACCGCTTCAAAAGACTCGATAATGAAAATGTTCAGCAAACCTTCGATCGCCTCACTGACATCTCAAATGAGCTTCAATCACTTGGTGCCACTGACATCACCGACCATGAGGTGGTGAAGAAATTGCTGAGATCGCTTGATTCCTCATTTGATACTTTGGCATTGATGATACAAGAGTGTGCTGATTACAAGTCACTTGACCCTGCTGATATCCTTGAGAGGCTAAATACTCATGAGTTCCAGCTTGCTGAAAAGAGAGATCTCTATGGTTCGAGCTATGGCAGATCACGTGCACTGAAGGCCAAGGCAGTATCTGAGTCCGAAGATGAAGACTCTGGTAGCAGCCTTGGTGACCCTGAAGAACTGAGTCATGATCTAGCACTGCTCGTGAAGAAATTCCAGAAGTTCTCAAGACGTGGTCGTTTTGGAAGACCCTCAAGGAGCAATGATTCCTCATCCAGTGACTACAAGAAAAGGCTTTGTCACAAGTGCAAGAAACCTGGACACTACATCCAAGATTGTCCTCAGTGGGAAAAGGAATCAAAGAAGAAGAAATACAAGGATTACAGTTCTGATGATGCGAAGAAAAAGAAGTCCTCAAAATCTTCATCAAAATCCTCAAAGTCTTCATCTCACAAGAAGAGCAGCTCCAAGAAGGCTCGGGCATTCATTTGCAAGGAAATGGACTCTGAAGCTGAATCTGAGGAACAAGAGGAAGAGGAGGCATCTGAAGACTCCGAGTCTGGTGTGGCGAGCCTAGCCCTCGCTACTGCTTTCGTCAGCAAGTCGATCTTCAACTCTGAAGAAAATGATCTCACCAACAAGGCTGATGAAGGCAATGATGACTACGCTCCCACCTATTGCTTCATGGCTAAGGGTGCCAAGGTACTTAAACATACTTCCTCTGAATCTAGTGAAGATGAATCTGATGAAAATCTTAAGCCCAGCTACTCTAAACTTGCTAAGATTGCTGTAATACAACAAAGGGCTTTTGAAAAGGTTCAAAACATGCTAGAAAAAAGTGATGATATGTTGGGTGAAGAAATGGATCGCACTAAAATCTTGACTGAAAATCTTCAGAGACTTCAGACTAGGTTTGATAACCTTCAAGGTCATCATAACACTCTCTTATCCGATCATGAGAAGCTTTCTTATGAATTTCTTCAAAGAAAGCAAGATCTTGAGAAGCTAAGAGTGAGTTATGAAGATCTTCAGAAGGAGCGCGATTCATTACTTGCTCAACAAATTAGCGCTGCTCAGGAAGAATTTGTCCCTCCATGTCTGAAATGCATTGAACGTGAATCTGCTAATTCTTCACCTGAATGTTCAAATGCTTCAAATGTTACAAATTCTTCACCTGCCTCTGCTATCACTAATTCCTCATCTGGGGACATTGCTAGTATCACTGACGATGCAGGGCTGAAGGAATTGTACATGACAGGCATGTACAAAAGCCTCAAAGGGCATCAGACTCTTTGTGATGTGCTTAAAAAGCAGATCCTCAACAGGAACCCTAGGAAAGAGGGTATTGCCTTTGAGAGGAAACTCAATGCTGATGGTACATATTGGAAGCCTGAGGAGTACCCCAAAACCTCATGGGTTGCTGCAAAGGGACCTCCAGTTGACCCATCTAATTTATCTGGCTATACATGTGAATCTTCTCATTCTTCTGATGAGTCATTTGACTCCAACTATAAACTGTTCAAAAATCAGAATGGTGAAGTATTTGCTAGATATGTTGGCACTAACTCCAGGAACGGTTCCCCTATGAAGAAAATCTGGGTTCCCAAAAGGTGCCTTGAAAGTCTTCAGGTGAATGTCCTCATGACACCACCTGTGAAGAATAGGAACCCCAGATCAAATTCTTCATATGGACCAGATTCTTCATATGGATCCAAGTCCTCATACAGACCGAATTCCTTACATGGATCAAATTCCTCAAAAGGATCAAAGTCCTCATATGAACATCATCGTGCTAACAACTCTGTTTCATAGGGAAGAGCCAGGGGCTATGAATATGAGCATTATTCTTCTAATCATTATGTTCATAAGTCCTCGAAGAATTTCTCTGCTTATTCATATGCTTACCCTAACCACTCTTATGTGAAACGAAATGGATTGGCCTCTATGCCACAATTCTCATATGGAGCTTGCAGAGTGATGGACTCTTTGCCACCCCTTCAGATGTGGGTGGTGAAGAAAAAGAACTAATCTCTTCTGCAGGGTCAGGTCTCCAGACATGCTCAAACGTCTGAAGAATTTGCTGGGGACCTGACAAAATGCCTGAAAGGACGCATGCAAATCATGAAGAAATGAACTTCCATTTCACACATCCCCCTACTGCTTTATTTGTCTCACTGCTTGATGAAATTGATCTGATGAATTGTGATATCATATTCTTCGCTGCTGAAGTATTGAAGTTCGTAAGCTGCACTAATTCATCTGCAGGATGATCAACCCAAAGCCACTGAGTGGGTCCTCGATAGTGGATGTACAAATCACATGACTGGTGACAAGAATCTATTGATGGATGCTCCATTATCATCATCGCATCTGAAGAATATCATCTTCGCTGACAAAAGCAAAAGTCGGGTATTGGGTCTAGGTAAGGTTGCTATCACAAAGGATCGACACATGGACAAAGTCATGCTTGTTGAGTCCTTAGGATACAACCTTATGTCTGTCTCAATGCTTTGTGATCTTGATATGGTTGTTGTCTTTGGCAAGTATCGTTGTGTTGTGATTATGGAAGCTGACAATTCCAAAGTCTTCGAAGGCTTTAGGAAAGGAGACTTGTATATTGTTGATTTCTCTGCAGGCTCATAACCAGCCATGTGCCTACTTGCAAAAGCTTCAGAAGGATGGCTATGGCATCGACGACTTGGTCATGCAGGCATGAGGAATTTGCACACGCTTGCAAAGAAGAAGCATGTCATTGGCATTGAGAATGTCAAATTCCTCAAGGATCACTTATGCGGTGCCTGTGAAACTGGAAAGATGACCAAGGCCAAGCATACAGCTAAGACTATCATGACCACTACTAGGCCGTTTGAATTGCTTCACATGGATCTCTTCGGTCCTAACCATTATTATGCCATTTCAAATGAAGCATCCCAATATGGCTTTGTTGTTGTTGATGATTACTCTCGTTACACATGGGTACACCTTGTTACTTACAAACATGAAGTGCAGGAAGTCTTCAAATGATTTTCCTCGAGGGCTTCAACCAACTTTGGTGCGAAGATCAAGCACATCAGAAGTGACAATGGCACTGAGTTCAAGAATTTGGGTCTCGATGACTATCTTGATGAACATGGTATTACTCATGAGTTATCTTTTCCTTATACTCCTCAACAGAATGGCGTCGTGGAGCGCAAGAAAAGAACTCTTGCTGAGATAGCTCGCACCATGCTCGATGAGTACAAAACGCCTCGTCGTTTCTGGGTTGATGCAATTGATACTGCATGCCACATCATCAACAGAGTATATCTTCACAAATTCTTCAAGAAGACTGCCTATGAGCTCCTCACTGACAAGAAACCCAATGTGAGTTATTTCAAAGTCTTCGGTGCTAAATGCTGGATTAGAGATCCTCACCATAACTCAAAATTTGCACCGAAAGCACATGAAGGTTTTATGCTTGGTTACAGAAAGGACCCGCACACCTACAGAGTCTTCAACAATGTTCTTCACAAGGTTGTTGAAACTGTAGATGTGCGGTTCGATGAAACTAATGGCTCACAAAGAGAGCACCTACCTTCTGTGATAGATGAACCAGCACCTGAGGATTCTATCAAGTTCAAGGCTACTGAGGATGTCATTCCTACTGAAGAATCTGCTGAAGAATTCATTCCAGAACGTGAAGAACGTCGAGCTGATGCACCTGAGGAAAATGCCGAAGAAATTGATGCTGAGGAAAATGCTGATCAAATTCCTCAACGACAACCAGCTCACCCTCGCGTTGCAAAAGAAGTGCAAGTGGAGAAGATCATTGATGACATTAGAGCACCAGGTCCTCTCACCCGCTCAAAAGCTTCACATCTATCTAACTTTTGTGGGCACTATGCTTTTGTCTCTATCACAGAGCCCGCTAAGGTAGATGAAGCATTTCTGGAGCCTGAGTGGATTCAGGCCATGCAAGAAGAATTACATCAATTCAAGCTCAACAACGTCTGGGAACTGGTCAAACGTCCAGACCCTCGCAAGCTTAATATCATTGGCACAAAGTGGATCTACCGCAACAAGCAAGATGAAAATGGCCTTGTGGTGAGGAATAAGGCACGACTAGTAGCTCAAGGCTACACACAGAAGAAGGAATCGATTTCGATGAAACTTTTGCACCTGTTGCTAGACTTGAGGCTATTCGCATATTACTTGCTTATGCTAACCATCATGATATCACCTTATATCAAATGGATGTGAAAAGTACATTCCTCAATGGTAAGCTTGAGGAAGAAGTATATGTTGCTCAACCCCCAGGTTTTGAAGATCCAAAGAATCCTGACAAAGTCTTCAGACTCAATAAGGCCCTCTATGGCCTCAAGCAGGCCCCTCGGGCGTGGTATGATACTTTGAAGGAATTCCTCATGAAGAATGGCTTCACACCCGATTCACTTGATCCTACTCTCTTTACTAAATCTTATGATGGTGAACTGTTTGTGTGCCAAATATATGTTGATGATATTATCTTTGGCTGTACTAACCAATGTTATAGTGATGAATTTGCCTATATGATGAGTGAAGAATATCAAATGTCTATGATGGGAGAGTTGAAATTCTTCTTAGGTCTTCAAATTTGTCAACAGCGCAATGGCATATTCATATCTCAGGAGAAATACCTCAAGGATGTACTGAGGAAATTCGGCATGCAAGATTGCAAAGGCATCAAAATTCCTATGCCCACAAATGGTCATCTGTGCACTGATGAAAATGGTATTGACTTCGATCATAAGGTATACCACTCCATGATTGGTTCTTTATTGTACTTATGTGCATCTAGGCCAGATATAATGCTTAGTGTTTGCATGTGTGCCCGATTTCAAGCTGCACCGAAGGAAACACACCATAAGGCTATGAAGCATATTCTTCGATATCTAGCTCACACACCAACACTAGGATTATGGTATCCCAAGGGCTCGGATTTTGATCTCATTGGATATTCTGACTCTGACTATGCTAGTGATCGCGTGGACCGCAAGTCAACATCTGGTACATGTCATTTCCTCGGATGATCTTTGGTCTGTTGGTCCTCAAAGAAACAGAACTGCGTATCAATGTCTACTGCTGAAGCTGAGTACATTGCTGCTGGTTCTTGCTGTGCTCAACTACTATGGATGAAGCAAACTCTCAAGGACTATGGCATCAACATGAAGAATGTGCCTCTCCTCTGTGACAATGAGAGTGCCATCAAGTTTTCTCACAACCCAGTTCAGCACTCGAAGACAAAGCACATTCAGATTCGTCATCATTTTCTTCGTGATCATGTGTTGAAGGGCGACATTTCTATTGAGCATGTGAAGACTGAAGAACAACTAGCCGATATCTTCACAAAGCCCTTGGATGAGAAGAGATTTAGCAAGTTGCGGTGTGAGCTAAATATCTTAGAGTCTTCGAATGTACTTTGAAAAGGCACTCATCCTAACACTTATGCAAAATTGATGACTTAGATGTGCAACACATGAAGAAACATTTTTCTTCAATCAATGAAGAATAACACTCTAAGTGTGAAGAAATTAATGAAGAATTTGATTCTCAGAACCCTATGACAATTATACGCGGTGTCTGAAATCATCATTTTTATACGGTGGGTCACGCCACCTCAAAAAGTTGAAAATCTTCAATTTGAGTTTTTCCTCAGTTTTTGAAATTCCTCACTTGTTCAAATTCTTCAACTTTTCAAAATCTTCACTTGTTCCGATGTTTTTCTTTGTTGGCTATATATATATATATATATATATCCCTAATAATAAAGCACGGATTGGGTCTCCGGGTTCACCGTCGTGGCGTTTTTACATAGAAGTCCTTATACTTTTTTGGTAATGAACCCGCAGTCCCGATGGCTAAGTGAAAAAAAAACGATTTGATTTTTACTCCTCGCCCCCGTCTCCTTCTTTGACCCACACACGAACCGCCGCCCCTCCAGCCTGCCCGCCGATGCTCCGTCCGCCCCTCTTCTCCATCTTCTCCCCCAGGCCATACCGTGGTGGACGACATGCCCGTCGGCGCTCCATCCTCCCATCTTCTCCATCTTTTCCCTAGCCATCTCCCTCCTCCCTCCCTTTTCCGCCCCCACCTCTACTCCGATCTGGTCTGGAACTAGGCGCCGGCGACTTGGAGGCAGAGGACACTCGAGCGCTCCTTCTGGATCGGGTCAACGCGGCGCCACCTCTCGATGCGGAACGGCGGGGGCGGCTAGATCGGTAGCGGCGACTGGAGCTTGCAGAACGACGGCGGCAGCTGGAGCTGGGGATTGCCAGCCCTGGGAGGAGCGCGTCTCGCCGGCTGCGGCTCCACTGGGAGGAGCGCAACTACGTAGTCCGTCGCTCGCGCCACTAGGAGAAAGAAGGGATGGCGCGACGGCCTAGGCAGGAGCTCGCCGGAGCCAAGCGACGGCAGACATGGGTGGGAGGCAGAGGGATCCGGCGTGGCGGCGCGAAGTCCTTCCAGGTGGAGGCATGTTGGGTGCCTTTGGCTGTCACCGATGCACACTGAGACAGGTGAGGAACAAAGCAACATGCTGAGTATTTGAGGTGCCTTCTTTAGTTTCAGAATCGTCTAAACTTCTGCACAACATGGCCTTGAAATACAGAAATAGATTATGTCTTTTGTTAGACTAGATTGTTGCCTATGTTATGTTGTTTGCAGGCTATAATTGTTCAGGGAGCCATGCAATTGGAGCTGAGAGAATTATTAGCACGTTATGTAAAGAAGTGTTGAGCCAGTACAAAGGGACGGTCCTCAATTTGTTAATAGCAGAGGTATGCCATTTTCTCTATTTTCCATCGCTTGTTCAAATTTCCATCCATGGACGAGTTTCTCGTATATA